>NC_060898.1:2422500-2450000 GCF_014805685.1 Silurus meridionalis | reverse complement strand
GTTCCCTCATTATTGCCACCTCTGGATTACTCATTAGGGGTACATTTATAAGGAGTTGCTGTAACAATAACCTCCACTATTCTGGAAAGATGTTCTACTAGACTTTGGAGTGCTCTTGTGGAGATTTGTGTGAGATTTCGTTCAGCCATGATGGTGTAAAGTCAGGTGGTGATATATTGAAGGTGATAGCAGTTCTATATCTTCCACTCCAACCCATGGAAAGCATATCTTCATTGAGCTGGAGCATTGCTTGGATCTCCAAGTTCAAGTGACGGAAAAACATTTTCACTTATTATCTTAAAGCCGCTGCTTTACAATAAAAATAACATAAAAAAATAAAAATTCTGCTGCCAACAGAAATTTGTCACTCCCGTATTTAAAGAGAGAAGAATTTTGTTTTGGCTTGATATGAATGTGGACGACATTTTCCACATTAGCTACTTTTACATTAGCAGTTCAAGGCTATGTCTAGACCAGGGGTCACCAACATGGACCACATGAGTAGCCCGCAGGCCTTTTCTAAAAATAACTGTTTCCTACTTCATCATTGTTGATCATTATTATGAGAAATCATTAACATGATCAGTGTCTTCACATAGATGAATATCATTAATAATGAATTATAACATATAATAAAATGTACATTGAGCAAATTTGTTATTTCAGATGAAACTGAAAACTATGCGTATCAAACTGGTAGCCCTTCACATTAATGGTACCCAAGAAGTAGCTCTCAGTTTCAAAAAGGTTGGTGACCACTGGTCCAGACTAACCTGAATACATTTGAAAACTGTTAGAAATGCTTCGTGTCCACACTTTTGTTTTCAATCGTCTTCCAAAAGTTCCAAAACGTAAGACGCTTCGAACCGCGTGACTTCTCCGCCTGGCGTTTATTTGATTTTTGGCTCTTTGAAACGTCGCGTTAAGGAGAGGCACCGTCACATGATGAAAGCTTATAAAGCCTCAATTTTCTCAGTCCACAAAAAAATGAAACAGGGTTTTAAACGTATCCACTTTGGAGAGCGTTTTTCAGGTTTCGTTGACTAAAAACGGCGTCTCAGTGTGGACAGAAGACTGAAATGGAGAGAAAAATATGTGTATTAAAAAAACAAAAAATGTACTAGTGTGGACATGGTGAGAAAACAGCTAAGATCATCCACATGCCACCAGGATTAATGCCTCTTGGTCTGGACCTTCGCACCAGAGGGGAAAACACCGTCAATGCATGTGACCCCCATCAGCCATGTACGAGGTTAAGAGCTGCACTTAGCATGCAGACAAACAGTGAAAAGAGGGAGAGAGAGAGAGAGAGAGAGAGAGAGAGAGAGAGAGAGAGATCTACTGAGGTACATTAGTATGACAATAAAACTACTTTATTGCACTGGCTCTATTACCATATATATTGTGCCTTTGGCATTTCTATTCTGCCCCCAATGTGCAGGGGTGCATGGGTAATGAGAAGATGACATTATTAAACCCTGCACATTTCCCAAAACAATCAAGAGGAATGAATCCTGCGTAATTATCGCTTATTATATTCACAAAATCAACATTAACATCTGGAGCAGTTCACATTTACTCGTATCCGCAAAAACATGGTTCCACAAATGGTTCCACAACTCCAACGGACTGTATAAGACTGTAGAAAGGATATTACACATAATCACACACTCCCTCACTCTCTGGAGTTTGTAATGTTTTAATGATTCATAAATGACACTTTTGGTGTCACCCAGATGAGGATGGGTTCTCTTTTTGAGATTGGTTCCTCTCAAGGTTTCTTCCTACCATCTAATGGAGTTTTTTCTTGCCACAGTCACCATTCTGCTCTATCATCAATATTATGGGTACTCTGGGTGGATCTTTGTATTACCAAGGAACAGTGAGTCCATATGTCATTTTCTTTATACACAATCCATCTTTAGGTCGCTGTTTCTACTTCCTGGGGTATTGTGGGCATTTTTATGTGGTGAGGACTACGATTATTTTGAATGCATCCAATCTGTCAAATCTGTCCAATTTTGGAGCACCAGGGACTATTTGGATGAAGATAAGATGCTGTAGTGAATGCCATCATTTGGACATAATCACTATTTAGGAAAAAAATTTATCATTGGGGGTCACACTAGAAACTGAAATTTTGAGATGGGATTTCATTGCAGAAAACACTATGGACATTTGCACATTGGACGTTTTTGGGGGTTAGGAAGAAACCCGGAGAACCCAGAGGCAACCCAACTAGACTCAATGGGGTAAACATGAAAATTGCCCCACAGAAGAAACCATAGCACAGTGGTTAAGACATTGGACTTTGGATCAGAAGTTCACAAGTTCAAATCCCAGCACCAAGAAGTTGCCACTGCTAAGCCCTTGAGCAATACCCTTAACCCTAAACTGCTCTGTTGTAAGTCGCTCTGGATAAGGGCATCTGCCAAAAGCCAGAAATATAGATCTATCTGAGAACTGTGAGGCAAAAATACTACTAACATTGCCACTATTTGCTCAAACCAGCTTCTAAGAATGGCAATTAGCAAGGACTGTTTTATTAAAGTACACAAGGAGTGGGGCTTTTTATGGCCACACCTCTTTTACACAAATCCTGGGTCAAAATCTTTAATGAATGAAAAGTCATTGACATAAGAAACACATCCCGATCTCTCACGATCACTCTATTACTCAAACTAGCGTTCTCTTGCTAATGCTCACTAGCAGCAAACAAAAACAATTTGTAGCATTCATTTTGTTTATGACATGCTTTGCTAATAATTTCCCCTCCATAAGTTTCTTTTCTCGAATGTAATGTCCACCTGACTTGTTTTCATGTTTTCCTTGAGGTGGTTTGAAGTTGTTGCGCTAACTGCGGTATCAGGTTCGGCATTCCTATTGATTCTTGGTTTATCGTAGGAGAAGTCACACTGCGGGAAAGCTTTTGACACTGCCAGACTAAAAATAATAGCAACAGCCATTAATTGTCTGAAACATGTCAAACTGGCGATCAAAGACTGCAGATTTTAGTCTAGGATTATAGGAATCTTTTAGGATTTTCACAATTTGTCTCAGATGACCAAATTGTGGCCAAAATCAGAGTAAATGAATGTTTTGTGAGGAATGAGTAAGAGAAATAAGTGAATGAATGGTTTTGTGAGGAATGAGTAAGAGAAATAAGGGAATGAATGGTTCGGGCCGGGATGCTGCAACTGTTGCATTTTATTCCTGCTGTTTCTGAGCCATGATTCAGAATTCAATCTAATAAAAACACAAAGATTTGAAGAGCTGACGCCATCACCTCAGCAGCAAACACACAAAGTGACCATGAAGAGACGCAAGTACTGGGTATCTGAAAGTCCAGCTGTCCCATTTAGCTCAGGCTCCAGTTCTACTGGTAAAAAAAAACACAATGAAGCATCACAGTCTGGCTCCAGGGCTGAGTAACACATGCTTGCTTCACCAAGACCAAGCCAACCACAGTGTCACCAGTCCCACAGACACACACTCTGGTGCTATTGTGTCCTATTCAGACACATCTGATACTATAGTCTGCCCCTGTTAGAAAACAATGAGACTCCATCTGGCATGTCTGTGCACATGCATAAGTGTGTGAGAGGGAGACAAACTGACGCTACTCCTGACACGTGGTTGGGCAAGCCGGACAAGTCATAGAATGTGGCTTCTATAGAGAGGGAATGCACCGCATTAGCTAACAAAAAAAACATGGATTAGCAAATGACACTGATGCCGCCTAACCTGCAGGGCAAATGGGAAAGCCACTAAGTTTTACATGTTCGCCGTTTAATTGGTGCGTTAAAGGTCGCGGATTTAAGGATCAAATGCTTTTAACTGATGGAAATTTTCATCAATGTGAACTAAGGTGAAAAATAAGCGCCAGCAGCACTCATCACTGTTACTAGGATACAGGCCGGTATCATTCACAAGATCCAATGCATTTATAGCCCTTTAGCACACAATCGCGGTGTCTGTTGTAGGTCAGAAGTGAATGGTTAAGGATGACATTATGCACTAAAAAGGAAGTCTGGTAGGAGATTGAGGAACGAGGTGCAGATTCTGCTCCAGTCACTGATAGAATCACAAGCATACTCTAGTGATAGTTTTACTTTAGTTTGTAGCTTTTGAGGAGAAAATTGGATTTCAATATTTAGGATTTCTTCTACTATCACTAGAACTAAGACATCAAAACATACTTCTAGTCCAAGTATGGGACCATTTTGGTTTCACTGTAAAAAGAGAACTAGTAACTGGGGGGTGGTTGCTTAGAGATTAAGGTACAGTAATCCCTCGCCTATCGCGGGGGTTGCGTTCAAGACACCGCCAAACCCAACCCTCTGAAGGTCATGAGTTCAAATCCCAGCCACACCAAGCTGCTACTCCTGGGCCCCTAAACAAGGCCCTTTACCCCATAGTTGCTCAGTTTTCTGAATGGGATCAATGTAAGTCTCTCTGGATAAAGGCATAAATGTAACTGGGGGTTAGTTTTTTTGTAATTCATCTGTTTTTATTGTTTAACAGTCAAAACTTTGTACATCACCACAGCATCCAATATTCAACTTTCCAATTAATTACATATTCAGCCACTAGTCAATAATGGAACAAAAAAAATGCAAGAGCGCATGGAAATTAAGCAGTTGTTAAGTTTTCCTGCTCAGCACACCATTTTTATATGCTGCCAAAAATGATCCCATGTTTTTCTCCCTCACTTCGCAATCTCCCGACATGCTCTCATATGACGTAGTTTCAATCATCCCATCAATCCAATCTTTCAGATCAGGGCTTTTGGGGCATTTCCAATTGCATAAGATCATCCTGGCAGCATCATAATAAGGGTAAATGCATTTTTAGAGTACTACTGATTTATCTCCAAGAAGCAGGAGTTGGAAAAAGTGATAAAATATTCTAAAAGTCAACTTCGATAAAGTTTTCTAAAAGTAAATAGTATCTCATTAAAAAGTTAAATTTACTGAGTTATTTATTTTAACAGTGGGGGGTGGGGTGGGGGATTCTAATGTAGTTTATAAAGGATGAGAAGATATAAATCTTAAACTAGTTGTCTTTAATTGAAGGAACACCTTTATATATAAAAATGCAATCACAAAAAACGAAAAAAAAGCATGCTTTTTTCCTCCCTTGTATTATTATTTATTAAGTCCAATACTTTAAACATTACATATTTAAGTAAAAGTAAAATGACAGATTTTAAAACTACTTAAACTACTTTAAAAAGTAGACGTACACAAAAAACTACTTTATTAATACATTAACATGAGTAAATTTACTTTCCACCTCTGCCAAGAAGACATCATTGTGGCTCCACAGGTAAATTAAAGACCAGCTGCACTCAGACTTCCAGAATTCTATGCCAGAATTGGCAAACTAAAAAAAACTATTCCCAAATCACCCACAATTGGCGATTGTTGAAATTTTTCTTTGTCAAAAGTCTTTGTTTGAAGTCTTGGCTTTTGGAGAACAAAGTTCACTTTGGATAGTGGGGAAGTTGTTTCTGTATATGATGCTAAATGAACATGTATTGTAAGTCAGGGTTTTGAGGTGGATAATTTATTTTTATTTTTTTGTAGGAAACCTGATATGAGAAGCCATTGGACGGAAGTCATCAGTAAAGTGAGGTTTGAAACCTCAGGAAAAAAGGAAGAATGACAAACATATTTTGTTCTGGCAGAAAGTCAATGAAAAAACTGACAGAAAATTTCAAATTGGCCAATCCGATCTTTAGTCTACATCACCACTTTGATAAGTCGTGGCAGTAATCACAGTCAGTCTGTATAAAAATGTCAAAAACTTATGTGTAAATTCTTGCAGAGTAAATCTCACAATTTGATTAAAGTTCTGGATAGTTACATGCCATATAAGATTGGACAAAATCTTAATCAATTCTCCTTCACTGGGGTGAGAACAAAATATTTACAGGCTATTGTAGTTTTCACAACTTTATATAGCCAAAAAGGAAGAAATATTACTTCTCTGTATAGAGAAGCCAGTATAATTTTGGTCAGCAAACGTCCCAAAAATCTCAAAAAGAAGGGCAACGTATTTTCCCTCGACAAAGCATGTTTGTGAAAGTAGTTATTTAAAAAGAATACATCAAGTAGTGATTTCTGAATCACTCAGAAAACCGGAGCTCAGCCATCAGCTATGAACTTGGGGTTGTAAATCTTCTTCAAAAAGGACTTAAAAACATGCATACCCAAGATTTGGAAGAGTAGCCAATTGGCTTGCGGTAAGTGGTCAAAGCCAAGAACTTACTTGTCTGGCCTGGTTTCTCTCAGAATTGTTTTGGGGTGATTGGATAATGTTGGCTCCTGGGAAATAGTTGTTGTCAGAAAGCCAAATTTAGGGAAACTAGGATTCATCACGTCTCGACTGATGACATTATAATCCACAACCTGAAATCTGTGTGGTGGCAGTAAATGAGCAAGATGGTCAAACTGTACATCCTTTGGAAAAAATACGATGCTCTGCAATTCAAAATGAAACAGATAGTTTGCTTTCGTTATTTTGGTTCAGACAGACTGCAAATCATCAGTTTACTTAAGTGCCTTCTGATTTCTTACGCAAGGCCCCTTTCACAAACACGCCTTTGTAGTGCAAACAAACAAAAAAAAGATACAATAAAACCAGTAATTATTTTTCTGTTTCCAGGAAGATGCAGCTCTGCCTCTTTAAGATAATTTAACTCTGCCGAATTTTAAGATAATACGCAACTTGCTGTTAGTCCGATTCCAAATGAGAACCCGCAAATTTTCCGAGCCGCAAGTTCCGGATCACAAATTATCGGCGGGTTGACAATAGATCACGAAGGAAATCATTAAATAACACATTCGTTCCATTGTCGCTCCCTCTCCGTCTGGCATCCGCCCAAATGCTAATCGATGAAAACGTACAGATCTTGTTATTCTGCTGGAATAAATTCCTGCCCACTACTGGATTATGCGATTCAGAAATCAGACTGAAATATGACCACACATTTTAATCTTACTCACTTCAAGTTGCTGAAATGTACAAATAGCACAAATGTAAATAGCACTGCTCCAGTCAATTTAGCATTTACATTAGCAAAGCAGCCGCTGCCAACCAGAGCACTTGCAGTCCACTTTAATTTTCTACTGTCTTCTGAATATTCATATTTTACAGTTGGACTACTTACAGTACGGAGGCTTGTTGTCATTTCTAATCAAGTTGTCCAGCAATAACATTTTGCTACAGGCTGCCATATTCCTAACACAGCCCCGGTGAAATGTGCTGAATAAACCGTTATGTTCAGACTGAAATCCGCAGGGACATCAGAGGGGGAAAAAATCTTTAACCACCGAGTCCTTTGGAAGGCTGCAGATATATTTTCTTTCCTAAATTCAGAAACCGCACGGTTTTAGCCATTTTGTTTCATATTTCGTACTTTAATAGATCGTACTACATTTGTTTGTTAATTCGTTCATTCATTCAGGATTTTCTCCAATAATTTGTATGGCATGAAGCCTTTTCTCCAACTACTGAGTGACAAGTGGGAATATAATTACCAAAAGAAATTGATTTTATATTACACAATTTTATTGAAATGCTAGTAGTCAAGCCTACTAGAGTTTCAGAAGAGTGGACGAAGAAACTGAACAGAAACTTTATTTAAACAGCAAGCAGATCTTAGAATCAGAGTCAGGAAGCCAGGAGCTGTCACGCAGATATCCATAAATCACAATATCATCTGCAAATATCATAGTCCATGGAGACTCCTGTCTGACCTCGTCCGTTAACCTGTCCATCACCGCTGCAAACAGGAAAGGGCTCAGAGCCGATCCTTGATGCAGTCCCACCTCCACTTGGAACCAGTCTGTCGTTGCTACTGCACACGTCTCTGTAGACGGCTTCCTCCTCTACTTTTCCTCCTTTGGCCAACAGTAGCCCAATTTCCACCGGTACCCTGTTGGCTAACGATACCTGTGGCGGTCGCTGGTAACTCGGGCCTCGACCGATCCGGTATAAAATTCAGGTTTGTGATCTGCATATTTGATATGGCATGCCCTTCATAATACAACCTTCCTCATTCATATGTGCTTGAAGCCGGCACTGAGTGCACAATCCAAGACGTTCTATACAATTGTTTGCCTCCATCTTTGTGGTAACAGTTTGGGAAAGAACCACATTTGGCTGGGGAAGTCAGGTGTCCCAATACTTTTGTAACTATAGTCTATGTAAATGGTGATGTTGGGACACCATAACCATAAAAAGGAAGTCAAGAACAATTGCTTTTTGAAACTGAGTTTTCAAATATAGACTGTAAGGACTGAAAAAGTTTGGATTCTGATTTTTTTTTTTTTAAATGACAGAAAGGGTTCTTGAATCAGTAATTGCACGACAATATAAAAAAAAAGAAATAGAGATAAAAGCGACTTTTTTTTTTTTTTTTTTTTGAGGTACAAACTTTCGAGAAGCAGTGCTTTAACACCCCCTTCCTCACCCCCTCCAGTCTAGTCAGTGGAACTGTTTGTACTGTTTCACAAGATGGACAAATTCCGATAAAAATCTTTCGTCTCGTTGTTACGGGGTCATGAGTTTCGTGTTCGTGGAGTCAAGTATTGTGTAAAAAACGATTGCAGCGTGGAAAGACTCCGCGGTTAAAAAGCGCAGCGTGATTGCACACAGATGTCGTCTGCCGAACTGCGGCCGAGCCAGACGTCTAGGAGGAACTTGTGCGGCTACGAAGCGAGAGCAGTTGCTGACGGATCCTCTTTGACCGCACATAGACAGAAACTGACATACATGCCGCACACACACACACACACACACAAACATTGTCTGACACATGGGAAGACCACAGGAACTGAAAACAGCGGTTCTTTCACAAGTCGTCAGTGTCAGATGTTCTTGCAAGTGTGCTGCAAACTGGCGAGATCTTCACGTCTGTGTTTTAAGCACAAGCTGATGGGCATTAGAAGAAAGCACATACTTACATAATTGAAATTACTAACTTGGTAATAAATACCATTTTGACAGATTTTAAAGTATTAGCTGAGCCTGAATACTTGTTCTTTTACATAGGATTGTGGACCAGAGAAGAAAAAAACAAAGTTGTGTCGCTAACTAGCGATGTTCTTTCTCGTTTTAGTTGAAGTCATCTTAAATAAATTTACATCAACCTCAAAGACAGCGGATGCAATGATGCTAAGTGATCTTTGCTCAAGTCATTAGTCGGGGATACCGAGCGCTTTTTGTCCCGCGTACGAGCTAAATAAAGGGAACATTTAGTCCAGTTAGCTTCACATATGTTGCCTTTCGAATGGTAAATTTTTCATTTTGATTCTTAATGCAATACATTGATGTTTCATTTTGTTCACCTCTGATCAACATTTCAAACTTTGCTCAGAATGTGGGGACGGCATGGGGTCAATTTGCAAATGATAATGAGGTAATGAAGGAATACTACTAACTGTGTCCTTGTAGGTGGATTTGGTTTGTGTCTCTTTAATGCTCACCAAATTCCTTCTACACGAGGAAACAATATGAAAATTTAGAGTGTGTGTGTGTGTGTGTGTATGTGTGTGTGTGGCCAGGCTTTCAGCATCTCGTTACCCTTGTGTAAAGTAATGAGGCTATAGACACCTAGAGGTTCAGTGCTGAAGTTGGGTTCTTGTTGTGATGAGAGCTGATAGAGACTCATATACCTTTACCACTACCACCTACACCACCACCTCTAGCCCCACCTATACCACTACTGCCTACCACTACACCACGCACATCACCACCAACACCACCTATACCACTACCACCTTCACCACCATAATCATGACCACCAGAACCTACACCAACACCAACACCATCTATACCACTACACCTACACCTTCACCACCACCTACACCATCAATACCACCTATACCAATACCAAATACCTTGACTACACCACTAAACCAATACTACTACCACCTACACCGCCACCGCCACCAACTCCAAAACCAAGACCCTCACCACAGACATTAAAGAGAATGAAGCAAAAACGTTTTGGAAGAAAGAGAGAAAAAAGAAGGTAAATTGATCAGAGACAGAATTATCTGATCTTCGGAGGCAGAGATGCAGAACTCTGTAAAATTCTCGTTGTGAAGCTACTGCAGAAAAAAAAAACAGTCTGTAAATTGGAGCAATTGAGAAATAAAAGAGTGGATTGTTTGTGCCAAGGACAAACTTCTCTTTCAGATGAATGGCACCGTCAGTACTGAACGTCCTTTATGAACAAATCACCAGCAGACTGAGAGAAAGAGAGGAAAAAAATGATGCAGGTGAAACCAACTAAAGTGTCTGCGATGTAAATTCCACCAATGCATGGATTTGTTATCTGTTGCATCCTGGGTAACTGGTCTTTCAGTGTAAATGTGCTAATGGTGAAATATTTTTGTAGGTTGCAAGTGTGAATGATGCAAATATGGAACTTGGAAACTGAGAAAGAAACAACAATGCTAGTCTGGGTTTAGAGTGAAAACAATATATACTGCAGGGCTGTGGGTCAATCCCACACTGCTGGTGAAACGGGCTTTGTCCCAATCTTACCCTGATGATGAGCAGGGCTGTGTCTCAATCTCACTTCATCATAAAATTGGGCTGTGTTCTAATCTCACACTGATGAGTAGCATGGCTGTGTTTTTATCTCACACCAGTATTAAGTAGGGTTGTGTTCTAATCTCACACTGTTAACCAACAGGGCTGTGTCCCAATCTTAAACTGCTGGTTAAAAGAACTTTGTTCCAATCTCATTCTGTTAAGAAGCAGGGCTGTGTCCCAATCTCACAGTGTTGATGAAGAGGGCTGTGTCCTAATCTCACACCATTACTGAGTAGGGCTGTGTCCCAATCTCACAGGGTCATGTCCTAATCTCACACTGATGATTAGCAGGGCTGTGTTCTAATTTCACACTGAGAATAGAAAGGGTTATGTCCCAATCCCTAACTCACAGATGAACAGATCTGTGTCCTAATCTCACACCATTATTGACTTGGGCTGTGTTCTCATACAATTGAGCAGCAGGCTTCATTCTGTCATGCAGCAGGGCTGTGTCCCAAACTCACACCATAATTACAAAGGGTTGTGTTTTAATCTCACAATGGTAACCAGCAGGAACGTGTCCTAACCTCACCCATTATGAAGTAGGGCTGTGTTCTAATACCATACAGTTAGACACTGTTGAGCAGCAGTGCTGTGTTCCAATCTCACAATGATGAGCAACAGGGAAATATCGCAGGCTCTCGATCTCATGTTACTTGTAACTCAGAGTTGTTATTGCTTAGCAACAGGGTCATGGTACAGGGGCAAGTTTCTGTGGTGACAGTTGCTAGACGGCAACCGAATCTTAGCAACAGAGACGTCAGGTGCTGCTTCAGCTGTGTGTCTCATCACACCTTCGACTGAGGCGACTTTCACTGAGGGGGATTTTATGATGTGTGTGTATGTGTGTGTGTGTGTGTGTGTGTGTGTGTGTTTGTGTAAGACTTCATTTTTAAATGTAAAAGAATAAAACCAATAACTGTAGTGTACAGAAATGCTTCACCAGCGATCTCCTCATACATCAGTGCTCGTTCCTCCTCCTGCTTTCAACACCCTGAGGAAAGCTTTTAGTTTAACCCCGTTATTTAAGTGTCTTCCCTGTTAGAATAAGGTATACAATTCATCCCTACCCCACACAGTAAGGGTCTTAAACCCACCTTCATTAGTATCTGACAGTTGCTCCTGAAGCTTAGCAAGCTAAAATCAACCTAACAATGCTAGCCAAACCTTTGCTAGCTAGCGAGAAATCTTCAATCCTATTCGAAGAAAATTCCTGACGTTTTCATTCAATGACCTTTAAGCAGCGAGTTTGTCGCTATAAATGTCTATAAATAGATTTTGAAGTAATGTTTTGTATGGCAAAAGTGATTCATCTCACTGAACCGAAACCGACGAGTCGTCTGTCTGTTTTCATTTTGACTCGAGGAGAATAACGTGTTCTTCTGTTTCTTCATCTTTTAAGTCAAACTTATTCTTAAACAATGTCACGTCAAGGCGTAAATCTGTCCAGAGAGAGAAAATAATCAATAAATCTGGGAGAGTCCGTGTACGTTAGCTCCATTCCCCAAGCTAGTCTCTGGTCCGATTAGCATTCAGTGAAATATTGACTCGTATTTATGCTAATTGACTATGCTACAGGAGGTTGTGCTGCTTGTTTATGTTACTTAAACATCAGAAACTCAGATTACAGATTAGCTGCAAAACTATATATAACTCAATCTTAATTGTTAATTGTTCTTAATTTTGATTTTCAACTGACAGCAATTAGATTATAGCATATATCTTATAGTGCTTAAAAAACCTAGCCAATAAAACAAGCTGAGTAACACACACACACACACACACACACACACACACACACACACACACACACACACACACACACACGTGATATTCAGATTTAACTGATAATGGGATCTATTCCCTTTCTCTACAGTTTCTCAGTTATAAAACATGGCTCTCCTTCCGCTTATGTTTTGTGTAGCACTAGTTAGACCTCACACACACACACACACACACACACACACACACACTGCATAATGCCTACATAACATCTACTTAATGTCTACATTGCATATACATAAAGCCTACATAACCTCTACATAAAGTCTACATGTCTAAATAGCATGTACATAAAGTCTAAATAAGATCTACATAATGTCTACTTAATGTCTAAACAGCATCTAAATAAAGTCTACATATCTACATAACCTCTACATAAAGTCTACATAATGTCTAAATAGCATCTACCTAAAGTCTATATGAGATCTACATAATATCTACATAACCTCTACATAAAGTTTACATAATGTCTATATGACATCTACATAAAGTCTTCTTAATGTCTAAATAGCATCTACATAAAGCCTATTTAAAGTCTACATAGGATCTACATAAAGTCTACATAATATCTACATAATATCTTGTGTTCATTGGTTTTGTTGCTTTAGTAATGACATTCATTCTAATTCCATAGACGTGGCATCATAACTATGGTATAAAAAGGTGGATTGATTCAGGTAGAACATCACTGAATCCCTAGGGGTGAACTGAGGAGAGATATGGAGACAGAGAGGGATGGACCCCTGAGGGATGGACATGACGGGGAACATCAGAGGAATGATGAAAGTTCTAATAGACACGAATTGAAAGAGTGCAGCGGCGTTATGATGCAGCCCTCCATCATTAAACAGTTCATTCAGGAAGTGCACGGGTCATGACATCACTTCCTCACAGGCAGGGGCAGGAAGTGCAGTAACGGTTTTTGAGTTCCTATGGGGAATACACACACACACACACACACACACACACACAGTATGACGTTCCCCAAACTAGTCACATTCATTGGAGTGTAACTGTCACACAGTCAGGAAAAACTGCACCTGCTGTTCAGCCACACACACACACACACACACACACACACACACACACACACACACACACACACACACACACACACACACACACACAGGTAGGTGGCCTCTGCTTTCCTGTCACCTATACAGCTGTGTCTGAACTACATGGGATTTCAAGTGGCCAGCTGCTGTGTGTGTGTAGAATAGAAAATGTGGCAGCTGGAGTGTGTCTCCTGCTGGTCTGTGTGGCTCCTGGCTGAGGGGCAGCTGTAGCTTTTGTTATAGGCAGATAATAGAGAGTAAGTTGCAAGGCAGAAGAGAGAGAGAGAGAGAGAGAGAGAGAGAGAGAGAGAGAGAGAGCGCAAGTGTTAGAAAGATGAAAGAGTTGATGGAAGAGTTTGGTGAGAGTAGGGAGCAGGTGGAGAAGAGCCTGGAGAGGTGGAGGTACACGCTGGAGAGGAGGGGAAAAAAAGTCAGTAGGAGTAAGACGGAGTACATGTGTGTGAATGAGAGAGAGGGCAGTGGAGGGGTGCGGTTGCAGGGAGAAGAGGTGGAGAAGGTGGAGGAGTTCAGGTACCTGGAGTCAACAGTGCAAAGTAATGGAGAGTGTGTTAGAGAAGTAAAGAAAAGGTGTTGAGGTTTTCGTTGGGAGTGACGACGATGGACAGGATTAGAAATTAGTTTATTAGAGGGACAGCACATGTAGGACGTTGTGGAGACAAAGTGAGGGAGGTGAGATTGAGATAGTATGGACATGTGCAGAGGAGGGACATGGGGTATATCAGTGCGAGAATGCTGAGGATGGAGCCACCAGGAAGGAGGAAGAGGAAGACCAAGGAGGAGGATGGATGTGGTGAGAAGACATGCAGGTAGTTGGTTTGAAAGAGGCAGATGTAGAGGATGGGGGAATGGAGACGGATGATCTGCTGTGGTGACCCCTAATGGGAGAAGCCGAAAGAAGAAGAAGAAAATAAAAAGAAAAAAATTAAAGAGTAAAATAAAATGAAATAAAAGACAAAAGTAAGGGGAAAGAAAAGCAAAGAAAAATCGAATAAAATAAAATGAAAAGAAAATTAAAATGAAGGAAAATGAGAGGAATGGAAAGAGAAGTAGTGAGAAAATAAAATAAAATGAAATAAAAGTATAGAGAAGAAAACGAAAGAAAAATGAAGGGAACATGAAAAGAAATGAGAGGAAAGTAGGGAGAAAAACAACATAAAATGGAATGAAAGGAAATGAAAGGACCAATACATTTTTTGGGGATTTAAAAAAAAAAAGAAAGAAAAAAGGAAAAGCTGCTCGAGTTGCCTGAATGTCGCTTTGACGCTCTTCACTGCACTTCAGTGATGATGATTATGATGATGATGAAGATGATGATGATGATGATGATGAAGTCAAAAGAGAACAAAACACATGAGTCCTGGTTTCACTTCTCATCCCAGTTTATTTTCAACTGCAGAAACAAAACCAGAAAAGAAATCTCCATAAATAAAAAACAAAAAAACAAAAAAACAAAACAAAAAAAAAGATTCTTAATGCTTTGGTGAGTAAATCAGAAGGTGATTTTCAGAGCGACATCTCCATCAGAACCTCAATCAAATGCAAATAGGGCTAATCTACATTCAACGCTTTTGCTAACCGATGAGGTCAAAGGTCGCAGGAGTCCTGCAGTGTATGCTTGAGTGTGTGTGTGTGTGTGTGTAAAATCATTAAAGTTCCTCTTGACTGGGAGATCAGAGAGAAGCGAATGTAGATGGGAATTAAATAAAATCCTAAAATAATACAATAAAAAAAAAAATCAAATAAATGCCGTATGAACACGAGGACGTGAGGTTTCACGTGCTTTTTTCCCCTCCTCACAAACACTCACGTCTTCGAGCGTCCAATTCTTGATGCAAGACAAAAGAAAATTAAATTATATGAACACAAACCTTACCGGTTGTGTGTGTATATACATGTACACATACTTATATATATGTGTGTGTGTGTGTGTGTGTGTGTGTGTAAAAATGTACAAGTGAAGGTGTTTTTCACAAGTTCCAAAAATTAAAAATTAAAAATAAAAGTAGCTGAAGGCTACAAACGACTCGACTCTGGTTCTGAAACGTTTCCACTTCTTCTCTTCATTTGCTGTAGGATTCGTATTCGCTGTATATATGACTACATGCAGGCCGTTAACAAACACACGACTGACTCGTGTTAATCCAAAACACGTTTTTTTTCTTCTTCTTTTTTTTTTTTTTCTTCAGTGAAGCCCAGCGTAACGGACGATTATAATCATCTATAATATACTGTTAAAACATCTCATTCATCGTCTGCAAAATAAATCCAATCAACCGCAAATCGTTTTTTTTTTTTTTAAATACACATTTGAGTAAAAGATCCACTGCAAAATGTCCAAACACGACAAGGTTTTAATTTTAATTTTAAAAGCCATGCTTCTATTTATATTGTTTCCTCCTCATACATCTATTAGGAAGCTGCACTGCAGGGCAACGAGAGGGAACCAAAACGTCCAATCAAATTCGTTTTTTTTTTCTTTTAACTAAATAAAAAAAAAAAAAGCGGTAATTTGGTGAGAAAAACTCAACGTGCACGATTAATAATAGCTCGTTGTTGAATTCTTGAACTGTTTACTTGTGCTTTAATTTTTTTGGGGAAGGAGTCTCCAGTGCCGCAATTTGAATTTCAATAAAAAATTACACAAAAAGAATTTAAATGGAATTTATAGCCTCTATAAAATATGGTGGAAACACGTTTGGAAACACTTTTTTGAGAGTTTTTCAGGGACACATTCAGGTTTCTATGCAACAAACTCTGTACATTGTAATGGTATGAAGATTTACTTCGACCGAATGTTACTTTATTTTCAGTGAAACAGCTTTACACAGACTCGGCATCCGGAGTGTTCGTTTCACTAGTTGGAGATTCCGTGTTCGTCCACCAAACAGTTCAATAGGATTCAGGTGCTGTGACTGGGGAAGGACACTGCAGATAGATACACTCCAGACGACTGCTTGCTCTCTGAATAATGCTTACTTAATAATTCAGTTCCAATGAGCCACAGTCCAGGCGGAATTGTGTGGTGGTATAGAAGTATGGAATGGTTGCCATGTTGGTTCCTTTCACCAGCAATAAGTCTCCAACCTTCTCTGCACCGAAACAACCCCAAAACCTCCACCTCCATGTTTGAGTGTGAATCTGATCACATCTTCTCTCCTGTTTTCAGTCCTGCACAAGTTCGTCTGTTAGAGACAGAAAAAAGTGTCCTCCACAGAACTTCACTGTCTGATTCTTGTGCGGTTTTTGCCTTTTAGTTTGTTGCATAAAAACAAAAGGAACATGCATGCGTCTCGAAAACCATACACGAGGTGTTTCACACTTTTGCACGCTCCGTATGCGAGAACAAGAACTTTTACTACAATAAATGGACAAAAACAACGAAGACATTTTTGGCTTGAATTAATAATAAAAGAAGAATGGCAGTCAAATCGCAGTGGTTTAATAAAACATTGCAGCAACATAACATCAGGTCATTTTAGAAGAGAAACTCCAATGATGTGTGCGTTCATCGTTCAGTTTTTCCCACCAAATCACTCCCTTTTTGCTGCTGTATTCGTTCGCCAGACAATAAGATGACCTCTGGCAGAGTTTTGCCCTCATCAGATCCAATTAATAGAGAACTGAATAACAGAGTGTTTCTTATTGGCTGGGAAACATCTCACCCTCAAACCTCATCCTGTAAAACCGGTCATTTTCTCCCAAACCAGCAAAATCTACTTGTTTTCACCGAAGCACTCATCAGTCCATCGGTTTAGTTCGCTTTGTGCAAAATATTTCGAGCCTGTGCAATTGGTCTAGCCCTACAACCTCATGTCCTGCCACGTATACTGTATTTACTGCTTTAAAAAAAAATCAATAACATATAATACATTACAATAACGTTACAGGGAGTTTTATACCCGGAGGAAAGAGAGGCCGAGTGGCACGCGGGAAACCTGACGAGGAAATAAAAAGGACACGCGACAACAAAGAGGCCGGCTGAAAGCACGCCTGATGCTTTTATCTAAAACCTCAACACGCACGCGCGCTCGGACGCACAAACACTCGCGCGCGCACACGGACGCTCTCATTGAGCTGGACAAGAGGACGAGGGCTGTGTGTCTGGCCTTATAGTCTCCAGTGGCCATCTGCCATCCAGAGTCAGGCTGTGGCATGTGTGTGTGTGTGTGTGTGTGTTAGCAAGACAAAAGCAGGCTAAGCCCTCTGCAGTCTGTCTGCTTGACCTCGGCTAGACAGCGCTGATGGGCGGCAGCGTGCTCCAGGGAAATGATTCGCCAAACAATGACACAAACACACGTCTGGAGAGGGGGATGGAGAGAGGGATAAGGACAGAAAGGAGGACTGGATGGTTGGCACGCAAGCACAAGATAAAATAAAATACAAATAAAGGAGCGCACTGCTACCCCCTTGTGTGTTAATGTCAAATCTCTCTTTCTAGCTCTCTCTCATTGGCTCTTTGGTTGACACACACACACACACACACACACACACACACACACACACACACACACACACACACACACACACACGTTTCATGTACATATCCGTGTGTGTGACTGCTCATGTTTATGCATGTGGCATGTTTACTAATGTAACAGCAGTCTGGCTTCATGTCTGAAAGCAGATCATTAACATGCGGCTGCGTAACAACGAGCTCAAACACATTCACTCAAATCTGCATAGCGTTAACCTTTAACCTTCAACCCCCCGGAACACGAGCTCCATTTATCTGCACTAACCACCTTCATCCACCTGGTTACACATCCATCCATCTATCAATCCATCCATCCACTTATTCATCCCTATACCCCATAAAATTACAATCTCCTGTTTAGTATCCATCCATCCATCCATCTATCTATCCATCTATCCATCCATCCACACCACACCACACACCCACTTTGTCCATCCATCTATATAATCCATCCTTTGAATTATACATTAATCCATCCAGCAATCCATCGTCCAATCTATCTGTCCAACCAACCAACCATCCGTCCTTCCGCCCTGGCATTGTGTAATTCATCCACCATCCTCACACTCATCCATCCGTCTGTCTTTCCATCCATCTATACTCCTATTCACTTATCCATCCATCCATCCATCCACTAATTTACCCAATGTCATTCATCTGTCTGTTCATCCATCCTCTAATTCACCCATCCATCCTCTCATTCATCTATCTATCATCTGATTCATCTCTCCATCCATCCGTCCATCCGAGCAGCAGGCCTTGTCTTTACACATAAACGAGTGTTAGTTTTATCACATGGTCATTTTGTCTCTTGTAGTACTGAGTGATTAGGGCCTCCAGAGGGCTCAATCATTGTGTGTGTGTATATATGTATGTGTGTGTGTGTGGAGGTCATGCAGTGAGCTTCTGGATGGTTCTGTTGTAGTACTGCGTGGTGAGGGCCTCCAGGGGGTTCCACTGATGAGCGTGAAGCTCGATGACCTCCATGAGCAGTGAGCGTGTGAGCGGAGACTCGGAGGGACTCAGCATCTTATCCCTCACTGCGGCCAGCAGCTCCATCATCATCTCCGGCAACTGCTCCTCCAACAAACGCCCGGCGCTCTGCAGCTGATACACACACACACCGGGGAAGAGAGTGCCATTAGGCCCAACCACGAGGAGACAAAGACAAAGTACAGCAGAAGAGTGATAAAATAATACAGAGGAAGGGAAAGAGAGGAGGAGAGAGAGAGGAGGAGAGGAAGCGTCAGAGCAGAAAAACAGAATCTGATGTAGAACTGAAAACATTTTGTGGTGTTTATCTGTTTAAATCAATATCGCAGGGAAGGACAGCAGAGAAGGAAAGAAAGAAATGTAAGGAGGAAAAGAAAAGGAAAGATGAACAAATTAAAAACTAGAAATTGAGAAATTAAGAAAAAGAAAGAAAGAAAGAAAAGAAAGAAAGAAAGAAAGAGAAAGAAAGAAAGAAAGAAAGAAAAGAAAGAAAGAAAGAAAGAAAGAAAGAAAGAAAGAAAGAAAGAAAGAAAGAAAGAAGGATGGAAAAAATAAATAAATAAAAGACTGAGCATGTGATGGAGTGAAAGAAGAAGAGATATAAAGAAAAAGGAGTGGGGGCTCAGGATGAACAGAAAGCAAAAGGATGGGGTGAAAGGTGAAAGGTTGTGCCTGTATGACGGATAAGCGCGAGAGCTGGGGCTCAGAGAGATCAACTGGGGAGGAGGATTAAGGGAGGAGGGAAAAGAGAGAGAGAGAGAGAGAGAGAGAGAGAGAGAGAGAGAGAGAGAGAGAGAGAGAAGCTGGATGAACAAGGGTCAGATGTCAGCACCACAGGAGGAAAAGAAAGCGACCGTCAGTAACAGACGTCTGTCGAAAAGAAAGACAGAGAGCAGCAGATGTTGGTCTACAAGTGAGAGATGGGAGAGGGGAAGAGAGAGAGAGGAGAGAGAGAGAGAGAGGAGAGAGAGAGAGAGAGAGAGAGAGAGAGAGAGAGAGAGAGAGAGAGAGAGAGAGAGGAGCTCCAGCCTTCCGTTAGCCAGACTGTCTGTCTCCTTCTGATCCAGTTTACTGGCTTTTTTTCTCCTGTGAGAAGGAGGGATGTGAAGACGCTCCTCTGTCTGGAGCCACACACACACACACACACACACACACACACACACACACACACACACACACTAATGGCTCCTCTTTTGAGTTTGTATCAGCCCGTATATTAGTGTGTGTGTGTGTGTGTATGTGTGTGTGTGTGTGTATATATTTTTTTTATATATATATATATATACACACACACATATATCAGTGCTAGCGGTCAGGGCCAGTAAAGTCTTCTCTGCCGTCCTAAACACTATCAGATGCACTGAACTACATTTACAAGCAAAATTCTAATATTTGTTCCATGAAATTGTATTATTTTATTTCCAACAGTTTCTCTTCATGTCGTAGTGTTTCTCTCGGCTGCACTGCTTCCAGTACGTGTATGTTAAATTTTTTGTCCAATCAGATTTCAGCCTCTATGTGCTGCCATGTCAATCTAATCTGCCCAGAGCCTTCAGAGTCAGTACTGCTGGCCTTTTTACCACAGTCTCCTTAAGAAATATCTCTGTTTCTTCAACCAATCAGATTTCAGATTTGCCTCACAGGGCAGCTCGCTGGCCCAGAATAGCGTCAGCATTTTTCCGTCCTCTGATTGGTTGGTCAGAGGGAAACTGTTACAGCCAAGTTCGACTTGCGAAACACGTGTGTAGCTCTGCACACATCAATACATTTGTGTTAGACTTTTTTTTTTTGCTTACGGCGGAAGAGAATTTGATTTGGTCTCGGACATATTTAAAAATCAATTCTCTATAAAAGCTAGACATCGTGAGGAGGTCGCCAACCCCAAATCTAGCTAGCGTGTCTCAGCCCGGGAAAGGGTTTGTTCTCCACTTCCAGACCAGTGAATACGAGTGGTACCTCTGGATTACAGACTCTGAGGGGCGCTGCACATTATAAATCTGCATCTCTGGAGAGTAGGTTTTATTTTATTAACACATTTTTTATGTTTTTGTCATTTTATTAAACAAATGTTGATTCTGAACTGTTCCAGATGTTGTAGGTGCACAGTTGTGGTTGAAGTGTAGAGGTTTGGAGTCTTAACTGGGTTTCTTGCTTTAGTAAAATGGTTTTCACCCTCCAACAAGATTGTTTTTAATAATTTATTATTTTTAAGAACCACATCTGGGTGAAGTCAAGCGTCCAAATACTTCTGACCTACTGTGTGGTTGCCATGGTTACAGGGTATAGTTAATACTACTCAAAGCTTCTGAATGTGTCTGAGGGAAAAATGAAAAAATAAAGATAAAAAAAAAAAAAATCTCAAATTTACTTGAAACCTTCCTGTTCTTTTTTTCAAACAAACACTGCACATCGTGGGCTTGTCATTACTCTCACGTACTTACGAACAGACGGTTAAATTAGACGCTTCGGTGTTGAGCCCGGGGTTCGGTGCTCTGAATGAGGAGGTGTTTATTTTCTCTGCGAGACGTCACCTCATTGCGGGGTAATTACTGCAGTTCCGCAGGGTTATAACGCAGCTAAGCGCAGGCTCGTACGCCTGATTACGGAGCCCCGAGACCTGCGCTTTCCCTCCTCACACAGACCTGATTATACACCCAGAGGTAATTAGGTGTAATTCTGGAGTCTGCTGAAGATTACGGGAAGCTCCAAGTGCAACCGTCCGGACTCAGGAGCGGCCGAGGAACATCCACTGAGTGGACGATGGAGCCTGCAGTCACGACCCTCATCAATCCTTCATACACACTTTTATTCCAGCACTGAGCTCATCATCTAATGCTCTGTACAGTCTCTATTTCTCTTTCTTAAATTCTCACTCTCTCTCACTCTCTCTCTCATCTTTTCACTCTCTCCATCTCTTTTTCTCAACTTCTCATTCTCTCTTTCACTCTCTCTTTTAACTTCTCACTCTCTCTCACTATCTTCACAAATTCTCATTCTCGCTCTCCATTTCTCTCACTCACTCTTTCTCAACTTTTCACTTTCTCACCATCTCTCTTACTGTCTCAACTTCTTACTCTCTCTCCACCTCTCTCACTCTCTTTCTTAACTTCTCACTCTCTCTTACTCCCTTAACTGCTCATTCTCTCTCCATCTCCTTTTCTCAACTTCTCACTCACTCTTTCTCAAATTCTGATTCTCTCTCTCTCTCTATTTCTCATTCTCAACTTCTCATTCTCTCTCTCTCTCTCTCTCTCTCTCAATGTCTTACACACACTTTCTAATTCTTTCTCTTGTTCTCATTCTCTATCTATATCTTTCTCTCGTGTTCTCTCTCTCTCTCATTATGTCTCCCTTCTCTAATTTTTTTTCATCCTCTCATTCTCTTTTATTCTATCTCCTTCACTCTTTATTCCTCAGCTTGCTCTTCTTCCTGTTATGGATTTCACGTGTGTTTGTTTCCCCTGTACTTGGATATTGATTCACTTTTTATTATTTTAAATTTTTTTTTTTAACTCACTCACCTCCATGGAGCAGCAGAGCACAGCGTCTTCCTTCACCTCCACCGACTCCAGCAACTGAAACACAAACAACCAACTGTGAGAAGACGAACAATGAGCATAGCGATAAACGTGACCTGATGAACACTTTAGAGAGAAAATCCACACTCGTCAAGGTTGGAAAAACTGGTAATCCAGAAACATCCAGTGTGAGTCTGTCAAAAGCAAAGTTCTGTCCAGCCCCCAGTCCTCCCACCACGTGCAAAAGTTCACTGGCTACTGTTCTCTATACCAGGTTCCTGTGCCCGGTTAGGAGTCTCTGATGGCGAGATGAACCAGCCCTTGCCTCCTTCCTCCCTGGTCAGATGAAGGATAATTTGTGGAATCCAGTGCAGAGCATCCCAGAAGGAAGTTACCAAACTGGATGTTTGCTAGCAGGTTTGGTGGTGGATACACGCATGCTAGCTTGTGCCAGAGAGCCGACGCCGTCAGGTTGTTGATCACCAGAGTTCGCCCCCTGTAGGACATCTTTGGAACCAGCTGCTTACACCTGCTCAGTCTGCCCTTCATGTGTTCCACAGTGCCTTCCCAGTTTTTTTTCAAAAACTTGTTTCTCCACAGGTCAAAACCCCAAGTATTTAAAACCCACCTCTTTTCCACGCCAGACCTCCTGGGACCTCCCCACCTCCCCAACTAAAACTGCTTCACTTTTTCCCCAGTTAACTTTTGCAATAAAAAAAAAAAGTCTTTTAAAACATAAATTCCACCATTACAGCCGGGTCGTCTGCGTACGCCGACAGGTGAAGTGACGCATTAGCGTGTGAAATATTAAAAGCAGCAGGGTCACGACGGCTCTCCTGCAGCTCGACGGGAGCTGACCACCCTTCACACTGTCCTTTCACGAAGCTCAGCTAGTGTCATCTCTCTGGCCACTGACTCAGAGCTTGGGCAGGTAATTGAGGAAGCTCTCCTCCACCCCTGACCTTTTGCTGCAATACAGCTTCGAATAGAAGTTGACTGACTGCTGGTGAATTTCAGAAGGCTCTGACATGAGATGCCCTGATTCTGTTCTCACAGCATCCATGAACCTTTTCTGTCCATTCTTTTGTTCTAAACAGAAGAAGAACTTGGAAAGAGCATTCATCTCAGTGGCGCTTTTAAATCATGAGCAGACCAGCGCCCCCTACTGTAGTATCCAGCAGGTCATTCATTATTGCTTTTTTTTTTTACTTTTGAGGGGTTCAATATGCCCTCGATTTCCTGTGGCCTCCAAACGATGGAGTTCCAATGTCTCAATCTCCATAGCTTTCAGAGATCTGGCAATGTCTCTTGTGACATTCAGAGGGTACTGTTGACAAAATACGTTCATTTGTGCTTTAGCTAAATCTCACCACTGTTGTAGGGAGTTTAAAGAATTAAAACAATTCCATAAATGAATAAAAGACTTTCTAAAATGAGCATCTTTTAAAAGTGCGGTGTTAAAATGCCAGTAGGTGCTCTCAGGTTTTATGTTCTTTTTACTGATGGTGCACTGGACTATGCAGCGGTCTGAGATGCCTACTGGAGGAAAAAAAAGACAAAAAGTCAGTTGATGCTTAAAACCATAAAAGCGATCTAATCTCGCCAGGAAGAGTGTGTTGTCTATGCAGTGGGCCCACGTGTACCATCTCTGTTTCTTATTTAAATTCCTCCATATGTCACAGAGATCGTGAGCCTCCACCAACTCCCACAGGCGCTTACAGGAAGCTAGATAAGGTTCTACACGGTTCCTGTCCAAATAAAATTAACTCCCAAAATTAAAAACTCTGCAGTGCTGCAGTTTAAAATAACGTTATTGAGTTTGTGTAAAAAAAAAAAAAACTCTCTCCACCGCACTGGTGGGAGCGTACACACAGATAAAAACAAAAACCTTGTTCTCATAACATACATTTACTTTTAAAAGCTTGATGAGCTCATATAGTTTTGCTCTTTTTCTGTGTTCCCTTGCTCCGTTCAAGTTCATCTGTTCATTAAAATGGGGTAAAAATTAAACAAGCAAATGCGAAAAAACCTCTCTGAATCCGAGTTTTCCTTATTGACCTTTGATATCGGTTTCTTTAATCAAAAAATGTCCTGATCTGTAAAAGCACTTTCTCTTCTAAAATGTTTGATGTCATGAAATGACTGCTCTAGCACTGTTCCAGAGTCCACCATGACTATCAGTTTCACACAGCTTCTCCCAGTCGGGTTGGCCGAGCAGGGCTTCTCTGGGGTGGGTATGTCACTAGTGGACCTCTGGGCTGCAGTCTGGGTTTGGGGCTCGGGCTTCCTGGGCCCTGGAGCAGCAGTAGTTGCGAGGCTTTCAGCAGACGGCTAAGCTGTAGCCGTAAAGGTGAACGGCTCCCGCAGGCTCAGCTTCGTCTTTACCGTGTTAAAAACATTCTCCTGAAAGACACCAAGTGCTTAACCAGTGAGGACCTACAGTCGAGGGGGATTTTCTTCATAGGGGAGACGGGCCGTCCGTACCAAGACTCTAACAATCGCCTCATCACTGATAAAAGGAGGGACATTGGACATCATGACTTTCTTTTGAAAGTAGGAACCAGAATACACTCATTATTAAAAAACGATTCCTTTTTCTATCAGTTTGGTCACTTTATCAAGATTATAAAAAATAAAAAAAAAACAACTGCACTATTTAAACGGGAGGCAGAGACAATATTTTCATGCCTCACCACATCTCCAACACACACTCCTCTAACACTCGGCCTGCACGTCACCCGCACACCGTGCCGGCGAATCAAACCTACAGCCTCGCGCTCAGAGAAAAACAGACGGTGGAAAAATTGGCAACACGCCAACCGCTCTCATGCCGTGGTCACTCTTCCCCCGCTTATGTGCAGAGAGAGAGAGGAGTGGAGAATGGCTGTGCTCATATATCCCTGCTTTCATATGTAGGAGATGTATATTAACATTATTTCAAGGTTGCGTCGCCCCTATATTAATTTTTCATTACAGCGAGCTGTTTAAGAATTACTGAACACGCTTCTCACACACACACACACACACACACACACACACACAATTACTAAAACCTCATGATAAGCATCACACCTGTAAGACTCTAACCTGGTCAGACAACAAGATGTGGAAGCAGACGAACGGCATAAGCATTAAACTAAAAACAAAAACACAACAAATTAGTGTATAAAAATATTAAAAGTTGGAGCAGGTGACTGTCATTTAGCAACCATCATACCATAGGAGAGCTCTGTAGATTCAGGGTAGATGGTCTCTGTGTGTGTGTGTGTGTGTGTGTGTGTGTGTGTGTGTAAACTGTGAGATGTCTTACAGAGCAGCAGGCAGGAAAAAGCAGCTCTTTGTGAGGGGAGGGCCTGCTGCAGCCGGGCGCTCCCCGGCGATCAAAGCAGAGACGCCGAGGTCTGGACAGCGTCTCGCGCAAACGTCTGACGGCAGAGGTGGCTTGTTAAAAAGACGGGCTCGATCCTGGCTCACGCCTTGATCCGACTCGGAAACACAAGCATCTTGGTGTGTTTGCTTTTACTGCATTGGTGCGTGAGTGTGTATCTGCACTCCCTCGATGTGGCTACATGTTTTGAGGTTAAACTTCCCTAAGAGCGCGGCTGGTAGTTTGTAAAGTTAAGTGAAGTGTAAGTAAAGTGCTACGCTTCTACCAACAACGAACCGCTCCTACGAGTGGAGTGTAATTAGCATGACGCTAGCCAGTGCTAAGGATGTAGTGGCTTTCAGCCTCTGTTTCACGATCACGCATGCAAAAACAAATATTAGGAACGGATTCAGGAGGTTCTCAGAAATATCTCAAACAGAAGACATTCCAACCCTGGCCGTTTCGAGGAATCTGATTGAATCCCTATAAGATTTTCGCATGTAATAAAGAACAATTTGTTTCAATAAATTTGTATTCGAAATATGGACTTTTTAATGCCTAGTTACTTTCCACCCTCCCTGTATAGCAGGAGATCTTCAACTCCAACCCATGTAGACTATGTAGATCTTTATGGAGCTGGACTGACATGACTGGTTTGGGTCTCCTAGTTCCAGCATAAGGAATATTTCCTGTTTCTGCATCCAAGAGACATTCAGATACAATTGTGTGCCTCTGATTTTGTGGTAAAACTTGGGGAAAAAACCACATCAGGCTGGAAAAGTCAGGCGTCCCAATACTTTTGTCTAAACAGTTTATAGGACATGTATATTAATAATAATAATATCAATAAAGGGTTAAATCCTACAATAGCTGAAGCATTTGTTTGCAGTTTACGTGACTGCAAGGGCCTCGTTCAAGGGCCCAGGAGTGGAGGCTGGTCTGCAGGTCTGGTGGTCTTTGTAGTGACTGAAGTGGTCTCTCACCTCCGGTCTTCGGGGAGACAGCTGCTTTATGTCGGCCTAGAGACATCCCATAATGATGTCCCGCGAGTGTGGGGCCGTGCTAGCCGGCTCGGGTTACGCGGACACACGGCTTCATGCGACGCTTTTGGTGAAATACGAAATCCAGTACTCCTGGAACATGAAAGGCAGGCAGACTTCCTGCTTGTTACATACCGAATTCCATGTTCCTGAGCGACGCTAACACACACACACGTTATATATTCACACAAGGTGGTATTAAATCGTTTCGAGACTCGCTCTGTTTGCAAGAAACTACTTTATTTATCTATGCTTCCACACCATCACCTTCAAAATAGTCCCAAAATAGCATTCCCAGCATTCCTGCCAATTCTGGAATGTCTCCTGGAAGTTTTCTTTTCGAAGCCTGTCAAACGCCTTCTGAGATTCTCGCCGGATCTCCGCAAGCGTGTCAAAACGGCGACATTTGAGCTGCCATCTTCATCTTCGGGAAGACGGCGCAGGCCACAGGAGCCAGATCTGGCGAGTAGGTTGGGTGCGGAAGTGAGATCATGTGAATTGTTCTCCGACGATCATCATGCACGAGTTGCTGAAAGGTTTCGACATTTTCGGGGTCGAGCTCGTCGAAGGGCTTTCTGATCTCCTGTCATCTTCCAGTGATGTTCTTCCGCTCTTGAAGCACGGAACACCTCGTTGCAG
>NC_060898.1:2400000-2420000 GCF_014805685.1 Silurus meridionalis | reverse complement strand
TTTTCCATCAAAACAACGAGCAAAACCTTCAACATTAAAGCTAAATCTTATTCAGCGGTCGAGCTGCAACTTCCGGGTTAGTAGCGAAAGTAAGCGCACCTCTCGTAAGCAGGTGTAAATGGGACACACGAGCACTCGGAACGGCTCTCCTGTGCTGCTCCTCATGGTGCTGAACACCTCACACAGGAAGGTGATGAAGCCCAGCCAGCTCTCTACGTCTGTCTGCCGCAACTCCTCACGCCGGGAAAAGTCCCTCTGCAGAAAGAGAGAGAGAAAGAGAGAGATGAACATGAAGTAAGTTTGATGTTTGCAAGCTTCTGTATGATGGCCTGCAGTGTAATTTCTCCTAAACTCTTCACAGGTTGTTCTCAGAAGCTCACAGGGAGTGTCCCATGCTTCAAGACACCACTTTCTTATTGTGTCATGGCCTCGAATTATAGGCTGGAGTAATCAGGATGTAGTGAGTGTGTGTGTGTGTGTATACAGACTCTGCTCAAGCACACACACTGACTGGAGCAATTATCTGCATTCTGGGCTTATGTGTGTAAGAATGATTGGAAATGTGTGGGAGTGTGAGAGACTAAGAGGGTGAGGTAAAACAGAGAGAGAATGTGTGTGTGTGTGTGTGTGTGTGTGTGTGTGTGTGTGTGTCTGTGAGATTCCATGCGAGAGCACTAAGTGCGATCTGGCTGGGGAGAAGACGGAGGTCCTGGTGTGACACTACAGTGAGAAACAGGGCTCACACACACTTCCGAAATACACCAGTCATTTAGCACCCGAACTCCTCACCGCGGAACTGGCACGGTGACATGAGAGCGCAAGCGAGAGACGGAGAAGTGAGAGCGAGAGCAGGGACAAAGATGAACGATGACGCAGAATGGCTGAATTACAAAAATGCAGTTAGCGTGTTTCTGTTTTGTCCTGAGTGCCATTACTTAATGTTAGCTGCGAAAGAGCCAGACAAAAATCAGCTGCCACACCCACTACAATCTTAACCAATTATATCACAACTGCCACACCCACTACAATCTTAACCAATTATATCTCAGCTGCCACACCCACTACAATCTTAACCAATATCACAGCTGCCACACCCACTACAATCTTAACCAATTATATCTCAGCTGCCACACCCACTACAATCTTAACCAATAATATCACAGCTGCCACACCCACTACAATCTTAACCAATTATATCTCAGCTGCCACCCACTACAATCTTAACCAATTATATCTCAGCTGCCACACCCACTACAATCTTAACCAATTATATCTCAGCTGCCACACCCACTACAATCTTAACCAATTACATCACAGCAGCCACACCCACAATAATCTTTATCTAAATATTTTTTCCTTAAAATCCGACTTTCCCAGAGCCCTGCATGCTTTATTACAGTGTGTATCAAACACAATGGGAAAAAAAGAATAGAAGAAGAAATAGTGAGGAGGTTTGTAATAAAGAGAGGAAAGAAGAGTGATATCGTCTGCTGCTACACTCAGGACTGAGAGCGACGGCGTCGTTACTCATTCTAGTGCTGACGTCGTCTCTTATAAACGATTACAGAAAGTGGAGTCGGGGACGACGTCCCTCGTTTTCATACTCAATGCTCTTCAGTCACGCTTCAGATTCCTACTGCTGAGGCAGATGACATGCAAGGGGATGAAATATTCTGCTGAGAGAGAGAAAGAAAGACAAAGAGAGACAGAAAGTCACAGACAAACAGAACAAAAAAGAAGACTGGCAGCAAAAAGAAAGACAGGAATAGATATTACACACAGAGATAGAAAGATAATTAAAAAAAAGAAAATCGGGAATGGAGAGACAGCGAGAGAGAAACAGGCAGAGTGAGAGAGATTGAGAGAGAGAGAGAGGACAGTGACAAAAGCAAGCAGTAACAGACTGGCAGAGGAAATATACAGATGAAAAAAAAAGATATACAGTAAAACCAAAATGGGGAAAAAATTTGAGACAATAAGTAAGAGACACAGAGAGAGAGAGAGAGAAACAGGCAGAGTGAGAGAGAGATTGAGAGAGAGAGAGAGGGACAGTGACAAAAGCAAGCAGTAACAGACTGGCAGAGGGAAATATACAGATGAAAAAAAAAAGATATACAGTAAAACCAAAATGGGGAAAAAATTTGAGACAATAAGTAAGAGAGACACAGAGAGAGAGAGAGAAGCAGCGGGGAAAAGATGGAAAAAGAGAGAGCGCGAAGAGAGAGATTGAAAGAAAGACAGAAAGACAGAAAGACAAAAAGAGACAGAGGCAAAGAAAAGACAAAGAGAGACAGAACGTCACAGACAAACAGAACCAAAAGAAGAAGAAGAACACAGACAAAAAGAAAGACAGGAACAGATATTATAGACAGAGATGGATAGATAGAAGGAAAACATCTAAATGAAATGGAGACATAGCTAGAGAGAAGGACAGACAGACAGAAAGAGAGAGAGAGAAACAAAAAGGAAGAGAAGAAAGACTGATAGACGGATCAACAATGAGAAAGAGAGGCAGAGAGAGAGAAGCAGCAGGAGAAAAGGATGGGGGGAAAAAGGTAGAATAAGTCTGGGTAAGCAGCAGGTGGGATGACATTTAGTGCCGCATGGCATCTAGGAACCCTTTGGAGACAGACGTCTGTCTTACAGTAAGCACGAGAAGGACAGGTGTGGTGGAGAAGACATGAGGGAGAGAGAGAGAGAGAGAGAGAGAGAGAGAGAGAGAGAGAGAGAGAGAGAGAGAAAAGAGACTGATAATAAGGGGAAAGAATGAGACAGGGATTCACGAGTGTGGGTGTGTGTGATATGTAAGGCCATGTGTCTCAGACGTCCATGCTGATTAGGACACACACACAGAACACCCTGTACTGAACCCCTAACTGGCCGTATGCATGAAAGCGCCTAATTAAACGGCACAGATACAGAGGGATGTTGGGATGATATCCATGGCTCCGGGTAACATGTTAACAGGAGCATGAAGCAAACGTGGCACAATTATCCTCTTCTTGCACTCGTTAGCATGTGTTAAGGACGTTCCAGCAGTCCGGGCTGCAATCCCTAACAGTGCTGCAGTGTTTGAAAGAGTTTTTTGTAGAAGATCGACTAATTAAGCGTTTTTTCCGATTAATTGGGACTGATAATTGATTGCTTGAACTATCGGCAAAAATCTATCCGGATAGTTTTTCCGGTTGCTGGAATGCCAAAAAAGGTCAGATGTCAGGCCAGGAAGAGAGCGAAGTCCACAGGAGCGAAGTCTGGTGAGTCGAGTGGTTACGAAAGTGAGTTTGTGTGGATTGTTCTCCAACAATCATCATGCACAAGTAGCCAAATGGTTTTGGGTGTTGAGCTCGGTGAAGGTCTTCCTGATCTCTTGTCATCTTCCAGTGAGGGTCTCTGTGGCATATTTGCCCAGGTTCGCACAGGATTGGATGTTTGCTCTTTGTTCTAACTTGCAGTCCGTGATAAAAGTGAAGATGTGAAAATGCCCGTGGACAGAATAGTTAGCACTAGAACCAGTTAGCCCTAGTCTCGAAACTTTTTGATACCACCTTGTATGCATGCATGCATGCTTGCTATAATATACAAACACACACAACTTTTTTATTTATCACATTTTAATGATTTAGTACAGTTTTTTAATTTTTGTAATAAAATTCAATACTATTTTACGTAACATGTTATTTTATCTAGCTATCAGGACGTGTTAACATGTTATATCCGATTTAGCTTTCAGCTTTCAGACCTGAAGGTTATTATATGTACTCTTTGCGTTATGTACAGACCTGTAACATGTTGAGGAGCAGCGAGCGAAACTTGGTTCCCTCGACCATGAAGAGCGCCATCTTGTAGCAGAGTTTGGCGCCAGTCGCAGCAAAGCCTCGGTCGCGGACGGCTTTGCTGTAGATGGTGTGCACGATCTCGCAGAGTGTCTGTTCCGACTGGGCCGAACTCTGCGCCTCCTCCATGAAGGAAGTGAGCTGTGCGTCGACGCTGCTGCTGTTGCTCCTCATGCTGTTCAGGATCTCCAGCAGCTTGTCCATGCGGCTCCGCTGAGGCCCCGGCGTCACCGCGGGAACCTCGTCCTGTCGAGGGAAAGAAGGGGCATGTGACATTTGATCAAAACGTGTCCTAAACATTTCACAGTCAGCCAATTAGATATGCTTTGGGGAGCAGCATCGATTTGAAACTCCACCCCTGACCTAAATGGGTTCACCTTGTCTTTCAGTCTCTTCCTCAGACGCTCTTTAGAGGACTGCAGCAGGCTGACTTTCCCTCCCTCTGTCTTCTCCTGCTTTCCATAGTCTCCTCCGGTGCTGTCCGTCACGCTACGCTCTACATTCGCCTCCTCCTTCATGCTGTCTGTCTCTTTGGTGTTCCTCTGGGCCGGCTGCTGCCTGTGCTGCTGGTGCCAGCGCCGGTTCTGGCTGTAACCGTGGTGATGCCCGTGGCCCTGCAGGCTGGTCTGGTAGCCCCTCCCTGCGTGCCCGTGCTTGGCATTGAAGCCTTCTGACAGGGGTTCGGCGATAAGCTGTTGCATTTGATTGGTCATCTGATGCTGATGTTGGGAATTTGGAGGCTGATGCTGCTGCTGCTGCTGGAGATTGTGTGGTTTAGGTCCTCCACCTCCCCCACTTCCTAACCCTCCAGAAGAACGCTGCTGTCTCCTGGAAGACAAATAGTACTGTTTGTAAATGTACGTATGTGAGTAAATCATGAGATGGACACGCCAGCACACACAAGCATCTGCTCAGCTTCTCTGGAGAAGAAGATCTTCAGCTATAGAGCACTGATCTCAACTAGGGTTGCAAAATTATGGAGATTTTCCATGGAAATTAACGGAAATTAATAGGAATAAACTGGGAATTTACAAAATTGCAGGTTTGCCTATAAAAAAAAAAATTAAATGTAGTTGAGAAGAAAAAAAAAAAAAAGATCTTGCAGGATAATTTTGGTTAAAACAACCAGATTTAATAAAATTTCTACGGTGGCCGAGAAGCGCCAAACACATTAACAAATCAAAAAAACTTTTTCAACATCGCATTCCACATTTACTCCCAATTTGCTTTTATAATTCTCTCCACTCTTCTGGGAAGATGTTCCACTAGATTTGTGGCGTGTGCTTCTGGACATTTAAGCTTGTTTAGCCACAAGGGTTTTAGTAAAGTCAGGTACTGATGTATGAGGTGATAAACAATTTCAAGTCGGGTTTTGTAACATGCCAACAGATGGCAGCACAAGGCTGCACGCACAGTCACAGGGAGCGCCAACCCCTCATAATTGAATATATATACAAAACCACTGACTGCACCCCAGGCCTCCCTACCTCACCCACATCATTCCTGACTTGACAAATGTGTCTAAATGTTTACACAGAGGCTCAACTCGATCGAGGGCAGGGCTTCCGGGTGTGTGCTTCCTGTTGGCTCAAGAAAATGATCGGAATCCGTATTTAGTAAAACAAAAGAAAAAAATGACGAGAAGGTACCTCCGAGTCGTACAGATCATTGAAAGGAACGGTTTGGTTATATCATTTCATTACAAGTAATTCGTTCTGATCCATGGATGTGTTAGTGGTTCCAGAAGGTTCCAGGAACATGTTTGGTTTTCTTCGCTGGACTCCATTGGAATGTTGTGCCCTCCCTCCCTTGAGATCTGAAGAGGTGAGGGGTAGCATGTGTGCTTTGTTGCCCACACACCTCTTGGCTTTAAAGCAGGCCAGAGTGAGAGAGACCGACTGAGAGCTGTTAAACGATCCCACTTGCCACGGCTGACCCAGATTTCTCCAGAGCAGAGCGTGTTTTTCTTTCTTTCGTGCACTGGAGGTTGTTTGGGTTGTTCTTCTAGCCTTTATTCTGGTGGGCCATTTTACCCCAACCAGCCTAGACACGGATTTAAAACACTTTGTAAATCCAGGGTCAAAATCAAACGCCCTCTGCTTGCAGCAGAAGTTTTGTACATAGTCTATCAAAACAACAAGCTCGAAATCATTGGGACACCCACCGAAATCCAAACACAACGTTCAGAAAAACTGACCGCCTTTTACGCACAAAACTAGAAAAACCATCATACACAATACACAATTTGTAATATACATTTATCAGAGCTCCTACGCATTTTCCATTACAAAATTACATCCTTTTCTATGCAGACTTGTGTGTTACATTACAATCTCTGATGTATGTCAGAGTCCGAATCTCTGACGTACGATATTACATCACAGAATGATTCCCGGAAGGCTGTACTGAAGGTAGTTACTGTAGCTGCTCATACAAATTAACACCCAACCACGTTTACTGCACAGCATTTGGATTGAAACTGCAATTCTAAAACCGTGCAAGTGTAATCATTCATATATTTTATTTTTCAAACGGTAAACCTTTAATCATCTACAAAATATAATAGTTAATGAAAAAGCTTTTAATGTTCCAGGAAAATATTTTTCTCTCAGTTTTCCGTAAAACGATGACACATTTAAAGTCATTGCTGCAACTTTTCAATGAAAATTCAAAGTCGAAGTGTGTTGGGTTTTGCTTGCGTGCAGTACAGGGACATTTTCAGATATTCCGGTGAGGATGATTTGAAACGATTTTAAATACGAAAGTGTGGACGCGGAGCACTTTTTAGACAAAAACGCCTTTCTTTCAAATGTGTTCGGATTAGAGTAGCAAAAGTATAGAAACAAATATTTTTCAGTACTCGGTGTCCCCCCTCCTACAAACAAATAAAGGCCTCGGTCGCGAGCGCAGACTTTGTGTCCTCAGAGAACATCCAAGAACCTCTGTAGTAGGAGGTGAGCAGGAATTCCCCGTACACGTGCGCTGATCATAATGGCAGAGGGGAAAGAAGACAACGAGACTCTGACCGTGGCAGTTTTCCTGTTTTACGAGCGTTAACTCGTGACGACCTGATGACAGGCAGAAAATCTTTCACACGCACACACTCCGGGACGCTACTCACGTTTCTGACAGCTCTATCATGCTTGACTAATATTACGCTTTTACAAAAGAGTGAAAGAAGTGAAGAGAAAGAAAACGATCATATGATAATATATAAATCATGTTAGTACAAATTTATATAATATACACTACTGTATAATACATAATATAACAAAGCATTATTAATTTTTTTTATTACAAAATAAAATATTTATATGTATATAAGTTCTGTGTGTATATATACCGTATTTTTCGGACTATAAGCCACTACTTTTTTCCCTACGCTTGAACCCCGCGGCTTAAACAATGAAGCGGCTTATTTTTGGATTTTTACTGGGTTTTTACCAGTTTCACAAACTTTAAGCCAAAAAACTGAGCACCAAAACATTAGACCAATGAAATTGCTGAATGTGTTCAGGTGAACCAATGAAACTTATAATAAATCAGCACTCCCACTGAATCAGGTCGCACCACATCAGAAATATGGATGATGTTCCTCTGACGTTTGACCTGCCGCTCACTCGGACTTTCAACAGGAAAGGAGAATCATTCGTCACGCTGAAAACAACCGGGCATGAAAAAACACACTTCACCTGTGTTCTGAGCTGCACGGCATCGGGAGAAAAGCTTCACCGATGGTGATTTTTAAACGCACAACGATGACAAAAGATAAACTCCCGAGAGAAATAGTTGTGAAAGGAAGAAGGAAGACAGTGAACAATGACTTCCTTGGTCGGCTACTGTTTAGATACAAGCCGTTGTAACGCGTTGAGTCTGGGTGAAGGGAGAGCTCGCTAACTCCAGTTGCAACAGAAATCTTATAAGCACAGACAGGTTTCCAAAACTCGTGCTTTTTTATTTTTCTTGGCAACAGCGTTACAGTTTAGTCAAAGAAACTTAGAAATGAGCATCAGAAAATAAGGACATATTCCTCGGTCTTGCACACGTGCAGTAATACTGGAAAAAATGCGGCGGCAGGCTGTTCCCAAAATACCGCTCTGCTCTTAAAGGAGCCACAACATATTTCAACCGTTACACCATGTAACAGACACTGTCTTTCGTTAAAGCCTGTGTAAAGTTCATTAGTTTCAATGTAGACTTATAGACAGGTGCGGCTTATTTATGTTAAAAAAAAAATTATTTGTAAAATTCAGTGGGTGCGGCTTATATCCGCTTTATAGTCCGGAAATTACGGTATATATATTTTTTATTATTACAAAAAGTAATATCAAATGAACAAAAATTATACATAGTTATGATTTTATTTTAATATATTTTAATATAATATGTAGTAACATTAAAGCATTTTTATATTTACAAAAAATAATGTTACATTAACAGAAAATATAAATTTTATCAAATATTATTCATTATATATTTTATTATTATTATTATGATTATTATATATTACACATTACTGTATAATTATATTAATATATAGTAATTTTGAAAATAAAGTGTTTTTATATTTTAAAATTCCTTATTAACATAAATCGAACTATTATATAATTATATTATTTTCTTATCTCTAGTTCATTAAGACCAGTGACTGACTGCTGGTCTACAGCCACAAGCGCTGCTTCACACACACACACACACACTCCTCTGTTCTTCAGCGTCCCCTCATTTCTGAGAAATACGAGGCAAGGACAGATGTGTCTGAAGATAAAAAAGAAGATAGGTTTCGGTGTAACCTCGCTGTGGGAGGAAATACAAAAATAAATAAATAAAAAAGTCAAACAGACAGACGGATTTCTTTTGATCGGCTCCAGACGGCTCCGCTGATCTCTGACATTTTTGATCTGAGACGCAAATTCGACGTTATCGTCTTCAGCCTTGTAATAAAATAAATGCGGTTTTATGTCAATTTTATACGACACGCGCAGACACGCAAACACACACACACACACACACACACACACACACACACACACACACACACACACACAGAGTCCCGGAAGTTCTCTAGCAGCAGAGCTGAAGATGAACATTTACTATCAAAGGAAAGGGGGAGTATTGAGGGAACAGAAAATGAGAGTAGAGGAGAGAAATAAAGAGGAGAGAAAAAAGAGGAGAGAAATTAAGTGGAAGGAGGAACATTAGAAAAATGAACAGGAGAGAAAAAAAAGAGAGAAATGAAGAGGAAGAAGGGAGAGGGGAGAGAAAAGAGGATGGGAGAGGGGAGAGAGAAGGGACAGGGGAGAAGAGAAGAGAAATGAGGAGGAAGGAGAAGGAGAGGAATAAAGAGAAAATGTGTGTGTGCGTATGTGTGTCAGATTATGAGACATATAGTAATTACTGCAGTGTCCTTTACCCCACACACACACACACACACACACACAGCCTCTTGAAAGCACTTTTATGTGATAATGGAGCACTTATTTAACACCGTTTCTTTCACAATGTGTTATTAATGATAGAAAGTGTGTGAATGAGAAAAGGCTGCACTTCACTGCGTACGTTAAACCTCCCTCTTCACGTTTTTCCTGAAGGGCCGAAAAAGGTAGAATAACCCTATAATAATAATAATGCATCCATTATCTCTCTCTCTCTCTCTCTCTCTCTCTCTCACACACACACACATTGAGAAACCGGAACTCTGCCTATAACTACACAAGATCTACATGGATTTGTTTCTCCTCGGGAGCCACGAGTGAGACACTGACCTGGACACCTGGCGTTTCCTGTCGCAGGGCAGCACCACGGTCAGCTCATCCTGCGCAGCCTCACCCGCTCTACAAGCACCAGAGTGAGGGGGAAGAGTGTAAATGATGGATGGATCATGCAGAGAGAAAGATAAAACTAAACAATAAGTAATAATCAAAAATCACACGACACTGAGGAGAAGACGGGAGAAAACCAGATGAGGAGAGGAGAAAAGAAAAAGATGAGATGAGACAGAATGAGGAGAAAAGAAAAAAAGTCATGAGGATGAGATTAAATAAGAGAAGAGGATAAGTGAAGAGAAAAGAGAGGAGGAAAAGAGATAAAATGAGAAAGATGAGCGAAGAGAGGTCAAGAGAGCAAGAGAGTAGGTGTTGAGATCAAAAGAATGGGAAAAAGACAGGAAGAGATGTGACAAGAAAAAAGAGAATAGTATAGATTAAAAGTAACATGAGGAGAAAGGAAAGAGATGATAAGAGAAAAAGAGAGAAGGAAATAAAAAAAAAAGAACAGACGAGACGAGAGAAAAGAAAACTGAAGGTTGATGATTTTATTTGTGGATGTTTGATGTATATTTTGGCACCCCTGCATTTATAATGAGAAGCTTTTGGAAGAGTGTGTGTATGTGTGTGCACATCTCACATTAGCTTGAAAATTGGGTATATGAGCACAAACACACACACACACACACACACACACACATACACACATACACACACACAGTAAAGCTCGTACATTTAGAGCACAGTATCCGCTTTTCATCGTCTGATCTCTGGCTACACTTCTGCCACGTAAACAGCGTCACTTCAGAAAGAGCATGAATATTCATACACGCGCACACGCCTACACACACATGCACGCACACACACACACACAGCCTAAAACAAACACACTAAAAGCGCATGCCAGGATTTGGATTTCTGCATATTTCAGACTTTAATCCTGAGATCAAGCGGCCCGTATGGAAATGCGGCTCGGAAACAAACGGCCTGAAAGGAATTGAAAGCTGAACACAAACATTTGGCTCGGCGTCAAACGTCTCGGATTAACGCTCCGATACCAGATCCGCTTTAAACCCAAGGCTGTAATGGATCGGATCAGCACTGTAACTACGACACCAGTGTGTGTGTGTGTGTGTGGAGAGAAACACAGAACGCAAAGAGACGCTGTGGTGCGATCAGCAAAACCGATTCGAGGAAATGTGTGTTACTCGAGTTCTCCATAATGATGAACAAACAAACAAACAAACAAATAAATAAATACAGGCTGACCTGTTGATCGTCTGGGCCAGTGAAGCTAAAGTTGTGTAGTTGTGTTGCTATTAACCTTTCTATTGGTATAGTGCTTTTCACAACAGATGCAAGTTCTCTCTCTTCTCTCTATCTCTCTTTCCTTTCTCCGCTCTCTCCCTATATCGCTTTCTCACCTGCCCCCCCTCTCTCTCTCTCTCTTTCCTTTCATCTCTTTCTCTTCACCCCTTTATATCTCACTCCTCTCTTCTATATCTCTCTCCTCTCCCATCTCTCTCACATCTCATCTCTCTACTCCAGTTATCTCTCCTCTTCTTGTATCAGTCCCTCTATAGCTCTCTCTCCTCTTTCTCCCTCACCTTTCTATCTTTCTCCTCTCTTTTCCTCTCCCTTTATCTCTCTCCCACCTCCTCTCATCTCCCCTTTCTCTCCACTTTTTTCTCTCCTCTCCCCTCCCCTCTCATCTCTCCCACTCTTTTTAGTTCCCCTCTCTTTCTCTCTCTCTCTCGCTATACATGCTCCTACCGTACCACTAATCCTGCCCCTTTCTGCCCTCCTCCTCCACCTCATTCATCCTGACACCGTAAAACCAGGGCCTGCTTCTGGATAAAAGTTCTCTTCATTTGAATTCCACTCACTGCAGATGAGGATGTTTCCGCATGAACAACCTGAAGATCCACAAGGTTACCGTGGAGACGGGTTTGGACTGTAATTAATAGAAACGGTCTGCTACAGTGGCTGCAGTCTCCATGAACATCTTTGCATTCAAGTGCCCATCAGTGAACCGACAATAACCTCAACAATGATGGAAATGGAATGAATGGACGCTCGGTGCCACCCAGATGAGGACGGGTTCACTTTTTTGGGACGGGTTCTTTTCAAGGTTCTTGAGAAGAAAAGAGAGAGAACCCCAATCCCAAAAAAGCTGCGACACTGTGGAATATGTATATAAAAACACCAGGTTTATAAACCGATATTTTCTCAAAAGAACAGAAAACATATCGAAATGCACCATTTATATTCTTAGTTTAAACATTTGATCGTTTTTGGTTTGTTCTGATTTCAGTGTAGAAGAGAAAAGAGATGAAGATAAATGAAAGATCTTCCTTGAAGAATCACAAACTGCATGTGCTACTTTATGTGTTAGTGTGTGAGAGCCTGAGAGAAACTGTGAGACACCATGTGTCCACCAAGTGTCCTGTGCATATACCCTGAATATACGCTATATATTCGGTAATGTTCATGTAGATATACACCGTACGGCCAAAAGATTGTGGACACCCCCAACCCCCCATATTTATTCTCCACCTGCTTTCAATCATCATGTTCATTAAAGTTCATGTCAGAGCTCTATAGAAGGAGATCTTCCCTTAGGGGCATTGTAATGCTGAAACAGGTTTGGGTCTCCATGAAGGGAGAAGAATGACATGGCTGGAAAAGCCAGGTGTCCCAATACTTTTGGCACACATTCCATATGTATCACACTTGTAATTAAGAATCCGGGAATGAGACTTGACGATCACGGGAGCGCTTCGTGTCTACAGTGTGTCAAGGTGAAGAACGAACACCGGTGCGACGGTAAGCCTGGCTCGTAGACCAGGTAGAAAACTTTAAAGGTCAAATGAAGGTCAACATTTTAGACAAACCCTTATGCACTAACAATTACGAAAGGACACCAGGACCTTGGATGGAATTAAACGTTTGGCTCAGGTCTGTAGACAATGCAGCAGTTTGTGGGACGTCAAAAAAAGCACCCGGTTGTGCTGAAGAAGCAGAAAAGACAAGAGAGAGAGAGAGAGAGAGAGAGAGAGAGAGAGAGAGAAGGGGGAGGGTGTGATTTAAGATTGGAACAAGGCCCGTTGTAAGACCTATAGGGGAAAGAATGAGAAGATGCCAACAAACAACAAGGCACAGATCGAGAGGGAGGGAGGGGGAGAGCGAGAGAGAGAGAGAGAGAGAGAGAGAGAGAGAGAGAGAGAGAGAGACAGGGAGATGATGATGATGGTGCCAACAAACAACAAGACTGCAGTGTCCTCCTTGCCAGAAGCAAGGCATTGTGGGTGGCCAGTACACAGCAATAACAGGCTGGAAAGCCTTCTGTCAGGGGGATAAGCACAAGAGGGAGGGAGAGAGAGCGGAAGTTGGGACGAAAAAAAAAAAAATGGGTTCTGCACCATGTTGTGCACTGAAGTTGGGTTTGTATCAAATGCATGCATGCATGCCTGCGCGCACACACACACACACACGCGCGGGCACACACACAAACACACACAGGTCAAAATATGCCCCACGAGTCCCTTGTCTTCTCTCTCTCTCTCTCTCTCTCTCTCTCTCTCTCACACACACACACATTTTCACAGCCCATTAAGCATCGCCTCTCTTTTCCACTCCGCTACACACTGCCCTTTTCCTGTCATCTCTTATTATCCCTTCCTTCCTCTCGTGGTCATTTTCTCCCTCGTTCTCTCCATATGACTTCCTGAACGCATTCTCTGTTGCAGTCTACTTTCCTCTCCCCATGCTTTTCCTACCGTCCTCTCCAAAAGGTCACATGACTGCAGGGGAACCGTAATAGAGAGCACAGTGTGGGTTTAAGGCCCATCTCCTGCTCGGAGGATTAGCCCAAAACCGCTCAGGTGAAGTGTTTGATTTTTTTGGGGGGGTTTCCCCCGGTGCAGTTAAAGTCACAGTACATCCGTTTCCTGGAACATGACCTATAGAAAGAGCAGATATTCTCTGCAGACTGCAGGCAGCCGTTTATAGCCAATTACAAGTTGTTTAAAAAGCAACATATATATATATACACAGTATATATAAACCATTAAAATCTTCCAAGAATGTATTATTCTTCACTGCAATAAAGCAAAATAGGCAGATATTCAGGCCACTCCTCTTTATTGTGACTGACAGGTACACAGGCCACACCTCTTTATTGTGACTGACAGGTACACAGGCCACACCTCTTTATGACTGACAGGTACACAGGCCACACCGCCTTATCATGAGTGACAGGTACACAGGCCACACCTCCTTATTGTGACTGATGGGTACACAGGCCACACCTCCTTATCGTGAGTGACGGGTATACAGGCCACACCTCCTTATCGTGACTGACAGGTACACAGGCCACACCTCCTTATTGTGACTGATGGGTACACAGGCCACACCTCCATATCGTGACTGACGGGTACACAGGCCACACCTCCATATCGTGACTGACGGGTACACAGGCCACACCTCAATATCGTGACTGACGGGTACACAGGCCACACCTCAATATCATGAGTGACGGGTACACAGGCCACACCTCAATATCATGAGTGACGGGTACACAGGCCACACCTCCTTATCATGAGTGACGGGTACACAGGCCACACCTCCTTATCATGAGTGACAGGTACACAGGCCACACCTCCTTATCATGAGTGACAGGTACACAGGCCACACCTTTATTGCGACTGATGGGTACACAGGCCACACCTCCTTATAGTGACTGACGGGTACACAGGCCACACCTCCTTATCATGACTGACAGGTACACAGGCCACACCTCTTTATTGCGACTGATGGGTACACAGGCCACACCTCTTTTTGTGACTGACGGATACACAGGCCACACCTCCTTATTGTGACTGATGGGTACACAGGCCACACCTCCTTATTGTGACTGACGGGTACACAGGCCACACCTCCTTATTGTGACTGACAGGTACACAGGCCACACCTCCTTATTGTGACTGATGGGTACACAGGCCACACCTCCTTATTGTGACTGACAGGTAAAGAGGAAATGGTTTTCAGTGAATCATTACGCCCTATGAACAAATTAATAAATAAATAAAAAGCTGCAGGATGTAAAAAAGAATCATATTTAACAGGCCCGTGTCCTCTGTGGTCTGCAGGTCGAGGAGGACGAGTCCCCCGCCATCCTGTATGCCTGAAGAACGGGAAAAACAAAAAAGGTTTTGCTTCGTTTCTGTCTCCCGAGCCTCCCTTCGTCTACACGGAGACCAAAATATTTTCTTTTTTAAGCTGTTTCTTAGCAACGGCAAACTGCAACCGACTCGAACTTTCCAGTGACATCAAGTACAAAACAAAAAAAAATAAAAATGGAGTCACGTTTTGGCGATGAAAGACGCAGATTAAGTGGGAAATAAAGGACGACGAGTCGACGGCACTCCGAGCTGCGGACGCTGCAGAAATCGCGCTCGCTCTCACGTTACTCAGGGTTGATTAAACCTCTTAATCCAAGCACAATATTTCCACAAGCGGCTTGTGGAAAGTGTTGCTGTTGCGTTTGATGTATTTCCTTTTCCCTCCTCAAAACCAAAGCCAAAATTCCTGTTCTGAATGTTTTGGCTGAGGAAAAAATAAAAGAGCGTATGGGAGAGAACGAGCGCTGGGAAAACTCTGTTCTGTCAGACTCGAAGACGACGTCGGCACTCTGGGAAAGCGGAATGAGCTCAGGGGTTAGTTTTTTGGGGGGAAACTCGGGGACTTACCGGCGGTCGTTTCGGCGGCGACGGAACAGCTTTTTGGTGTGAGCGATCTCGGATTCGTTGGGCAGCGGTGGGAAAACCTGAGAGATACACAAAAAGAGGGAGAGAAAGAAAGCGATTAGTGCAAACAAAAGAATAAAAATGATACGATATGAGCAAAAGTTTGCGGACACTTGACCATTGGTCGATCGGTATGTGCTTTTTGGATATCACATGTCCGCATTTGGTCCATTCCATCCATTTGCTCTTATTATAGAAGGCTTTCTGACTTGCAATGTTAAGAAGCTGGGGTCAGAATACAGGGTCAGCCATGATACAGCGCCCCTGGAGTACAGAGAGGTTAGGGGCCTTGCTTAAGGGCAGGCCACCGACCTTCTGATCAGTAACCCAGATCCTTAACCACTTTCTCACTCTTTTGGGAAGCGGTCCATTAGATTTTGGGTGCTAATAAAGGTTCCATTCATCACATTCAGTAGGGTTATAGCTCTACAGCAGGAGATGTTTTACTCCAACCCATGTCAAGCATATCTTCATAGAGCTTGTTAGCATTTTCAAAAACGCACTCCAAAGTGGACACATTTGAACAATAGTGCTTTTTTTTTGCGATTGCTGAGACCTTACGAAGAGGCAGGCGCAAACGTCGCGGTCGAATCGTCTCACGTTTTGTTCAGGGACATGAGCATATTTAGACGTTTCAGTGCGGATTAGCAACTTTTAGGAAGCGATTGAAAACCCAAATGTCCCAATACTTTTGCCTCAATCAAATCAAATATTTGTGATCATGGTTAAAGATCTGAAAATTCTCCCAAACCACGTGTGACATCACCAAAATGCTTTCGGGGTGACACGGACCTCCCCATATTACATGTCAATTTCCCTGTGAAGCTTGAGAAGCGAAAACTCGCACCACACACACACCAAGCGTCTTGGCTCAGATGGAGAAAACTCGGCGAATGCGTTTTATTTCTGGCCCGTCTTCTGCGGTCGTCAATCGAATGCGCAGAAGGAAGCTGCTAATGCTCACAAAAAAGCTCCACGCTGATTTTACAGGAACACGCCAGGACGGCTTATTTAATCGAAGCCAGAAGACGACATAAGTCTGAGGCATCTCTTTGAGTGAACTAGGATCTCTCGCTCGTTCCCTCTTCCCGTATCGGCCTCGTACAGAAAATGCCGTGCTCTCTTCGCCAAAGCCAGGCTTCCCGAGCCAGGGTGCAGATAAAGCGAAGGAGTGGAGGCTGCACCGATCCAGCCGAAAAAAAGTAGCCTGGGGGGGGGTTCATGTTCTGCCAGGCTTCTGCCAGACGTGCCAATCAGGCTCGAACTAGCGGGGAAGCAGAGCGAGTGCCACCGGGTTTCCACGGGGACCGAGCACCAAACAGTGAAGTAATGAGGAGGATGTGTGTATGTGTGTGTGTGTGTGTGTGTGTGCGTGCGTGCTCGTTTTCGTCTGTGCACAAATGAGCTTCGGATAAACGGCCTGAAGTTAAAGGTTAATAGTTCAACACCATTTCAACTCATCCGTCCAAATAGTGTAGCACCAATAAAACAACTATGCAACTGTGTGTGTGTGTGTGTGTGTGTGTGTGTTCTCAAAAGTTGCTCACACACACATACATCTCCTTCAGGGGAAATTTTTTCCCCTTCTGTTTTTTTTAATGCAGCCAAACCGCTGAATGCTGATTGGCTTACTCTGATTGGACGCAGATGCGGAGGCAGGCTGCTCGTGCAATCGGCTGCTTTGCCTCGTCGGCACGGTAATAAGAGTTTTTTGACGCGCGATCCAACCTCCGCATGCCAACCAGGCCAAATGGGTAAGGCAAGTGGCATAGAACGACAACAACGGGAAAAAAAATAGCACATTTATATATAAATATATATATACAAAGTATGGCAAGAAAAAAACAGCACGTAAAAGCAAGAACAGGAAGTTCTCCGATCCGTTTGATTCAGTTACGCCGTCAACTTCAAGGAGAAAAGAATCGAGAACGAGCGATAGAAAGGAAGGCAGAAGATGAAGGGAGGGAGAACGGGGAGGCTGAAGTCGCATGTTTAGCTACCGTTGTTTTCCTGTAGGATATCATTAGCCCTAATCCGGCTCGTTAATGGGGTCCAGATGAGAATCTCAACTCTGCCGCGTTCGCCCCCAGTCTTCAAAGCTGCAAAATATGTCGATGTTTGCCCGGAGCTTTGAGGGAAAGGAGAGCGCGGAGCTGGCAAGGGGAAACGTCTGGCACTGTTACAGTCTCGGCTTTGTTTGTTTGGGAGGAGGCGAATAAACAAGTCTGTGACCTACATAATCCGCGCTTATCTGTACGAATGCTGAGAATTTGGGAAAAAGAACTTCACGGGTATCGCTTTCTTCTGAGGAAAGAGAAAGACGTTAGAAAGACATTGCGCGGTGCGTGGGATCGCGTTCCATAGGGCAAAAGAATCTTAAACACACACGCGGATTTCATATAATAAATGTGCCACTAGGTGTTGATCAATATTCTACAACTTTCAGATAGAATCTTAGTTTCTATAGTAACAGGAAAGCTTCTGCATAGTAATAGCATCATAAGATGTAACCATAAACAGATAAACATCTGAGAGCAAGACTCCTCTAGATTGAATGTGGTAGCTCAGTGGTTAGGCTGGATTCTTCTGGTCAGAAGGTCCTGAGTTCAAATCCTAGCACCACCAAGATGCCAATCCTGGGCCCTCGAGTAAGGCCCTCAATAGCCTTATGGGCATCTGCCAACACTTTTGTCATTAGATGTTTCTTAGACAAAGGGTCAGATTCGGAGGGATCCTGGATAAAGAGTGTTTTGGTGAACTGGGATATTTGGATGCTGTTGTCTGCCGGCTCTCATGAGTCCTGACCTACACCCTGCTGGGATTTGAACTCAACCTTTTAAAAAAAAAAAAAAGCATTAAAAGGTACATAGACATTGGTTTGAATTATTTAAGACCTTAAACAGTGAATTCAAGACTTTTGGAAATCAAAATTTTCAAATTAGAAATTAAAAAAATTGGATTTTTTCAAGTTTCTCCCAACTCTCCCCTGTAACAGTGTTTAGATTTCCCTGATCCGTGAGCGACACAGGAGCGTCTCAGGCGGCGATTTCGATATTTACTGAAGTCTGGGAGATTCTGTAAAAGTAAATTCTGTTCTAATATAAATTTTTGCAAATTAATTATTTATTTAGGCATCGATTTTGCGTTTAGAGCTTAGAGCGCGCTCGCACAGGCGATTTAGACGATTTAGTTTGATTTGAAGACACGTGGAATATTTTGATACGTTTTCTTCTAAATCTTTGTGATGGTGTGTACGTCGAAAGGTAAATAGTAATCGGTTTACAAATGTAGGACTTTCTGATTCGACTTTGTAAAGCCTAAGTCCGGGGAAACCCCCCTAACATTGCCGCTTTAAGAATCTGAAAACTGTGCGAAAAGCTATGGACAATAAACGCAGTTTCCTATTGGAGCGTGGGACACGTCCAAAGCGGCACGACTGCAGTGGAGCCTGGGATGCGTCCAAAAGAGTCATGACCCCCCTCCTGTACATCAGCAAGCCTCGGGAATGCAACCCGGAAGTGCGAGCGTGCAAGTGTGTGCGCATCTACATAGGTGTGTGAACGTCTGAGGTGGCTTCCCATGCCTCCCTCTGCCTTCGATGCTATGATCTTATAACCAGTAAGGACATTCACACAGGCCTTGACCTCCATTGTTCTCTTGGTGGCTTTTCAACCAGACTTCCATTTGCACTACATCATCCAGCATCTCTCTCTCACACACTCATCCACCCACCCAAACATCAACAATGCATGTCTGCAGTACTACATAGCTGTGTGGTTTTTCCCCACAGAGCTTTTCCCTCTGACTTTCTTCAGGCATTTCCGAATCAGAGCGTGAGGAGCGGAAGAAAGACGCGGAGACACCCAGCTCTCTCTGAAGCAGGAAGTGAGAGGAAATGCTTGTGATGTTTGACCTCTCTAACAAGCTTTGCTTTTTCTTGTCCTCGCCTCTGTTACGGTCCGTGGTGGATTGGCAGATAAATAAATAAATGAACAAACAAACAATCGACTCGTGCAGGAAATGGAGCTTACAGGGGAATTCTTCAGAGAGCGAGAAAAGTCAAAAAGCTGGACAAAGAGACAGAAATGAATGAGAGGGAGAGAGCGAGAGAGAGAGAGAGAAAAGATGAGAGGATGAGAAGTCATGTGGGTGATGACGGGCGTAAATAAAAGTGCATCGTTTCCCTGAAATCTGTGGACGCCCCACGCTGAGCGCCCGAGGAGGTGAAGAGTGCTGCCTCTGAGAGAGGAAGGAAGGAGACGAAAGTGTTTGTGGTTTGATAAGGCAGACCGGGTAGAGGGAGGGAGGGGTGGAGGGAGGGAGGTGAAAGTTTTGTTCGACTGATCCTTTAACCCGGCTGCTGTCTCGCTGAACCCTCAGGTTCAGCCTGTTTGAATATCTGTTCATCGATATCTGCGATCTATCTGATTGGTTGGAAGGTGCTGATTCGTTTTCCGTAACAGTAGCAGCTCGGGCTGTGGGACAAATCACTGCTTGAGATCAATGGCTCATTGTGCTACCTTTCTGTATGAAAAGCCAGTTCACAGGAACTAGTAGTTGAAGTTTAATATGTGAAAGTTGCCACCAAAACGTTT
>NC_060898.1:2385000-2395000 GCF_014805685.1 Silurus meridionalis | reverse complement strand
TATCAGCGAAAGCTCAACCACCAAACATTTATTATCCACACTCATGCTGAGAATTACATTATACATAAAATATTACCTATGTGGCAAAAAGTTTGTGGACACTTGACAATTGGTATGTGCTTCTTTTTTAACATCCCATTTCCACATTTAATCTCCATCTGCTCTTATAATAAGCTCTAATCTTAGGAAGATGTTCTGCTTGATTTCATGGACATTTTCTGCTTTATCAGCTAAAAGAGTGTTAGTAAAGTCAGGTACTGATGTAAGTGAGGTGAGGAAGCCGGAGGTGCAGTCAGCATTCACATTCAGAGCTTTATAGATCTTCCACTCCAAACCTTGTGAAGTATATCTTCATGGAGCTAGCTTTGTGCAAAATAGCATTGTCATGTTCCAACAGGTTTGGGTCTCCTAGTGCCCGGGGGACTTTTATGCTAGTGACTCCAAAGACGTCCTGTACAACTGTTGTCCCTCCGAACCACATATGGATAGAAAATTCAGGTGTCCCAATATATTTGGCCATATAGTGTAGTAGAGAGAGAGAGCGAGAGAGAGAAAGAGAGCGAGAGCGAGAGAGAGAGAGAGAGGGAGGGAGAGTTGCTTGAGAAATTGTCAGGAAACATCTGAAAACATTAATTAGACATACAACATTCTTGCAGTAAGCACTTTCTGCCACCAGAGGGCGGTAAAAACAAAATATGATCCTAAAACACAATAAAGCCGTACAATACAAAGCCTTTATTATAATTTATCACAAAAAAAAAAAAATAAACTTATGTAAAAGGGATGAGATCAGCTTAAGAAACCGGTTGCCATGGCCACTCAACTGTAATTAAACTCGTTTGTGAGGTGATGTGTATATTCAGGTATCAGGTATTATTTTAGGGGAGGAAGGAAAAAAAAAAAAAAACCCCAATATATATACACATATATATATATATATATATATATATATATATATATATATATATAAATAAAGTAAGCTCACCCCTCACGGTCGATGTGTGGGAGAGGCTTTGGTGTCCCTCTGTACTGCTTCCTGTGAAACTGTGAGAAATCCAGCTTCTCTGGCTGCAGGTCCCATGTCGCGCCACTGTGATACATCACACACACACACACACACACACACACACACACACACACACACACACACACACACACACACACCAAGAGTTGACATATAGAATTTTTATCTTAAAAATACGATTTTCTATAGAGGATCATGTGACCTCAATAAACCAATACTATTATACCAATACTCCTTTACATCAGTATCTTCACAAAATCTAGGAGGAACATCTTCCACATTAAGTCTCTATTTGCTATAATAACCTCCACTCTTCTGGGGGAACGGAATGTCTAAAAAGAAGCTCATGCTCATATTTTACAAAGGTCTAAATACTTGCTTTATACTTGTTCATGTACATTACAGCACAGAGTAATCCGTTTTTGGATATCAAAGCGATGTTAGGAAGATGAGTTCAGAGCGCAGGGTATGGTGCCCCTGAAGCAGAGAGGGTTAAGAGCCTTTATCTGGGGCCCCAAGAGTGACAGCTTGGAGATATTTATGATCAGTAACCCAGAACCTTAACCACTGAACCACTAATGCCCTACGTAGCAGAGGCTAAATGGGATTAATGTCAATTGCTTTTTATCCTATGAGCTCATCTCAGGTGTGTGTGTGTGTGTGTGTGTGTGTGTGTGTGTGTGTGTGTGTGTGTGTGTGTGTGTGTTATTACCCGTGGGATTCCATGGTGTTGGCGGCCCATATGTCTGTCCCCAGGATGTCAAGTGAGCCCTCTCTGTTTCCATTCTACACACGTGAGGAAAAAAAAAGTTGCCATGTTTCAGGTTGGTATATCAGTTCAAATTAACCGTATATATATATATATATATATATATATATATATATATATATATATATATATATATATATATATATATATATATATATATATATATATACACACACACATATATATACATATATATAAATGTGTGTGTGTGTGTGTATGTGTGTGTCCATTCAAGTGAACGTACCTTGGACGGTGCACAAAACTGCTTGTTGTGTCCTTGACTTCCTGATCTCGAACCGGATCCGGGCCGAGAACCCGAGCTCGGTCTGGAACCTGTACTTCCGTTACTGCTGTGTTCCCACTCGTCCTGTAGAAAGAGACGGATGGAAGAAAAGAAAGAAAACAGATAGATAGGTTTACAATGAAGAGAATTTTTGGTACCAAAAATAAATAACATTTACCATTTTTTTTACTGACCACTTCTTCTGCACATAATATTTGAATTACACATTTTGGGCAGTCACATAAAGTCCATATTAGAGGGACATGTGGGCGGAGCCCATAACAGAGTTTGCTGATGCTCTACCACTACTCATGATTAGGAGATATTAATGCACCTAATACTAATACACTACATGGACACCTGACCATAAGATTGCTATGTGCTTCTTTTCAAACATTCCATTCCTTATTTAATTATCTATTTGCTTTTTATAATAAGCTTCTGGTAAGATGTTTTTGAACAGATTTTGAACACACGAACACTTTAGTGACAAATCTGGACTACTGTCAATATCACAATACTGTCATATACTTAACCATCCCTTTCTGTCTTTTATATATATATATATATATATATATATATATATATATATATATATATATATATATATATATATATATATATATAGCGTTCATAATAAATAGTTCAATAGGGTTGGAGCTCTATAGAAGAAGATCTTCCACATCATGTAAAGCAGGATCTTCATGGAGCTGGCTTTGTGCACAAGGGCTTTGAACAGGTTTGGGTCTCCTAGTCCAACTGAAGGGAAAATATTTCATGCTCCCACATCCAGAGACGTCCAATACAATCGTGTACCTCCAGGTTTTGAAGTAACGGTTTGGCTGGAAGAGTCAGTGTCCGAATACTTTTGGAATTAATACAGTGCGGGTCTGCTTTATAGCATAAGCTTAAAGATGATGTTTAATTTTTTTTTTAAAGCTCAGAAGGAAAGACCAGGAGGTTTTTTCGTCATCATAACCTCAATTATGATTGAATTTTCTGTGTGTTGGTGATGATGGACGACTTGTACGGTCAGCAAATTTATAAACTAATGAAATGTGACAGACAGACAGAGGGAGTGATCGTTTGGAGAGGTAAAGATTTGCCTAGACAGTATTTCTGTAGCACCATTCTACCACACACACACACACACACACACACACGGAATGCTGACGGGGTGAGTAACTCATAGCAACCAGAGCTCCTGGTACCATAGTGACTTAAGCTCTGGATGAAACAGCACTAACAGAAATGTGTAGCGTTCCTTTTCCCTTTCTCTCTTCTATCTCCCAGTTCATTAACACCAACACACACACATTTCCACATACGCAAAAAGCACAGAAAATACTCTGCATGGCCAAAAATTTGTTGACACGCGACCGTAAGATTGGTATGTGCTCCATTTTAGCCATCGCATTCCACATTCAGTCTCCATTTGCCCTCATAATAAGCTCTAATCTCCTGGGAAGATGTTCCACTAGATTTTGTGGAGATTTCCATTTAGCCACCAGCGATGGAGGTGAGGTGAAGAGCTTGTGCTTCATGGAGCACAGATGCATCGTCATGCTGGACCAAGTTTGGGTCTTCTAGTTCAAGCGAAAGGGAAATCCAAAAGATGACTTCATACAATCCCGTGCCTCCAACTTTGTGGAAACAGTTTGGAAAAAGAACCACATGATGTTGGATGTTGTTAATTTGCTATTCATCCGTTGACCTGCTACTCGGATATTTACAGGCACACGCACAGCTACACTAATAATTACAAGATAAGATGAACATGGTCCTGCAACACAACCCCTAATATGCACAGACAAAAACCCAATTCAGACAGCCAGACGGCTAGACGGCTCACCGGTTTGGACGAGCCTCTACCCCGCGAGGACGACCAGCTCCCATCTATCTTATCGCTGCAGTCCTCCGTCCACTATAAGAGAGAGAAAGAGAGAGCAAGAGACAGAGAATGAATGACTAGAACACCAGAGTGAGAAATTAAAGGAGGAAAACAAAATAAGTCAGAAAGACGACGAGAAAAGTGACGCGAACTAAGACGACAGCAAATTTCTCATATTGAAAACCATAAAAAGTTAAACTCTTTATCCAATTAGACTGGTTTAATTAGTTGGAAAATTCTAAAAATTTTGGGACTGGGTTTATAACAGAGATTATAGGTATAAAAACCTAACAGAGACAGTGGGCTGGGGTTATAACAGATTACAGAGACAGCGGACTGGGATTATACCAGTTTATAGAGGATATGGTTATATAAACATTACGGAGACAGTGGACTGGGATTATACCAGTTTATAGAGACAGTAGACTGGGATTATACCAGTTCATAGAGGATATAGTTATATAAACATTACGGAGACAGTGGACTGGGATTATACCAGTTTATAGAGACAGTAGACTGGGATTATACCAGTTCATAGAGACAGTAGACTGGGATTATACCAGTTCATAGAGGATATGGTTATATAAACATTACAGAGACAGTAGACTGGGATTATACCAGTACATAGAGACAGTAGACTGGGATTATACCAGTTTATAGAGACAGTAGACTGGGATTATACCAGTTCATAGAGGATATGGTTATATAAACATTACAGAGACAGTAGACTGGGATTATACCAGTACATAGAGGATATGGTTATATAAACATTACGGAGACAATGGACTGGGATTATACCAGTTTATAGAGACAGTAGACTGGGATTATACCAGTTTATAGAGGATATGGTTATATAAACATTACAGAGACAGTGGACTGGGATTATACCAGTTTATAGAGGTAATAATTGTATAAACCTGATGGAGATAGTGGACTGGGATTATACCAGTTTATAGAGGATATGGTTATATAAACATGACAAAGACAGTGGACTGGGATTATACCAGTTTACAGAGACAGTAGACTGGGATTATACCAGTTTATAGAGACAGTGGACTGGGATTATACCAGTTTACAGAGACAGTAGACTGGGATTATACCAGTTTATTTACATTATGGTTATATAAACCTGAGAGACGTTGGTCTGCTTCTTGTCTGCGTTGTCGTTCTCATTGTCGTTCTTGTCGTTTATAAGTCCGTGTACTTGATATTCAAGGACGTAGCTGTCGATAAATCGCTCCAGCTCCTCGATCTCCTGCGAGCGCGTGCTTCCCGCCTCTGACGATGCCGACGCCACCGATGAGCTCTCCATGGCCGCCGGCGCACTGAGAGGGAGGCAAGGAAAAAGGGGCGGGGCTGGGGACAGACAGATTTTGTTTATGTATACTCTAGGTTTTGGTACGTTCCAACAAAAGCTTCAAACAAAAAAAAATTAGTAGTAAAATTACATAAAATTCAAAATATTCGAGTTTTCCACCAGTGGAGCAAATTCGCATTTCAGAGGAGAAAGCAGCAGCGCTATAGAGAGACAGCTAGCTAGTTTGTTTTAAACGTCCCGGAGAGGAAATATTTCCCTAACAGAGCTGAAGGATTGAAAAATCTCAGGAATGTGTTACGTACTGTCACGCCTCACTTCTGTGTGGAATCATGCTGCGATGATCGAACTGATACCCTGCACGTCATCACCCTTCCTTAGTTGTACAGTTGTTTTGCAGCTGGTTCGCCTATTCCACACATTTTCAGCACTTTTGTGGCATTCAGGGTTTTATTTAAAACCTCGGCGCTTTCTCACTTTCTTCCTTTCGTCTTTTCCTTCAAGCCTGTCTCATAATACGTCCATGAGGAGACTCTAATCTTCTGAATGAATCCAGGTCAGGCAAAGAGGATTTATAATCGGAATGGTTGCTAATAAATGCCCTTCCACTGAACTGGTGTCAGTTTCAAGGTTTTTTTTGTTTTTACTATTTACTTCGATCTCTCGTATAACAAAGTCCTACTTCCCCTTCCTCGGGGGAGAAAAAAAAAAATCTGCACAAATGACAAAGAAATGCCTGGTTTCAGACCCATGTTTCAGTCCCGTGTTCGAAGCCAAAACCAAAAAAAAAAAAAAAAAAAAAAATGAATGAGCTGTCACGTGTCATATCCTGTATACAGTTTAGCTTGGACACATGGTCAAAACGGACGTCTAAATCTCATCCAGCTGGTCAAACAAGCAGAATTAACACAAAGCTGAGATTTTTTCTTACGGCTCACAAAGCTTTCTACGCTTCCTCCAACATCTTCTGACCAATCAGAACCAAGAATGAAACAGGGTGGGTTACGAACTCGAGTTGTTGCGCCACATCTACAATTTGCCAAAATTAAAAAAATTAAGAAGCTGACGTATACTTTATGGCCAAAAGTATCAGGACAACTGACTTCTCCACAATGGAACATCTTCCCAGAAAAATAGAGCAGATCATAAAGAGGAAATGGAGACTAAACATGTAATAGGTAATTTACACACACACACACACACACACACGTGGAATGTGAGCAATGTAGGCTTTTCCCACAGGAGAACTTTCTATCGACTGAGCACTTCCACACACACAAAACGGTGCTCAGGATTTATCAATGAAACGTTTTCCCTTTTCCATTCACTTCATTACCACCTACTTGTCTTCCATCCTCCACGTTCCATCACATCATCTAACTCCAGTTATTCTACACTTTCTGCTGTAAGGTTCTCCAACCTGGATGTTCAAACACTGAAGCTCTGTACACACCTTCAGGACATGACTACCATTTATGAGATGTTCCGTTTCAGGAACATCTTTAATATGTTAAAAAAAAAAAGAGAAAAGCGTGCCAGCTTGGTGAATAAATGGGTGGAGGGAGTGATGTATACATCAGTCGATGCAGAAACAGTTTGAGTGAGGTTTACGATATACTCAATTTCAAATCGCACAACAATCATGAAATTATCGTTGATGATATACAGTCGTTTAACCCTAGGACGGATGGGATGATGGATGGCTCCACATTGCGCACACACACACACACACACACACACAGTGTTACAACGAAGCTGTTGTTTTCAGATGCCGTGTCAGTTGCGGGTCTACATGTATTCAGTATTGTTTCGCTCTACGAAGCCGCTTCGTAGGTAAAATTAAGTGTAGTGAGTATGAAGCTCAAGATCTTCTTCATCAAACCGTTCACTGAACTCTCCTGTCCTAAGGACCGGTGTGGAGTCTTCTCAGAAGAAACCACGCCCACTAGGATAGCGGGAACCTGATCAGGCTTCCTGCGTCTAAACATTAATGAATTAAGTAACCAAATAACCAATTAATTAATTAACAAACAGAACAGTTTTTCTTGTAACTCGTCAGTGTCATTAAAAAAAAACATCTAAAAAAATATTAAATCTTTTGAATATTTTTTTTGAATATTTTTGAATATAAAAATGTAAAGTTAAGAAAAATAAGTATATAATCCAATCGGTAGAAATCTTCAAAAAATACTTTAAATTCATAAAACTTTTTTTTGACATTAAATCAGTGTCTCTCTTTTTTTTTTGCGGTTTCAATGATTATTGTTTTTAAAGTAAATAAAAATTTGTTGTAGCGTTGTATCTTGTCAAATGTATTACAAGTGGATGCACAAAAACCTCCGAAATCGTGTGACATAACTGACAACATTACTTCTGCGTATTCGAACCGCTCCGGTGTTGATGATACGCAAAGTGTTTGTTCACGTGAACGATAAGCATTATGTTCTCACATGTCTGGAATGCGAGTGTTTACATACACACGGCACCACTACACTCTCCTCCGAGAGAAAATCTAGACTTTCAAGACAAACGTGTAAATCTCCTGAGAACAACCAGACTGGACAACATTCGCCCTGTGTTTTTTTTTTTTCACCTCTAACAACACATTCTGTGGCGTTTGATTCCTCTTATACCACACAAAGCAAATCATTGGTGACCAATCAGAATTCAGAAACAGTGCTGTGGTGTAAACTGTACATTTTCCTACTCTATATATAATATTTTCAGGGTTGTTTCCTGTGGTTCATGGCAGTTTATTCTCACTTGTGTCTAAATCGTGATTGTTGTTGCCATGGCTATGAAGAACGTTCCTTCCCCTGGTGCTCCTAAAAATCATGTTAGATTATTGGAAGCTGTTATGGCTGTGCTGTATATGATAAACCAGCATGATAAGGGTGAAAGAGTCTGTGCTTTTGGCTCGAGTCGGATGATGGTATCGACAATGGATTGTGATGTTTTTTTTCTGTACAAAAGCACCAAAATACAGTAAAATCATCTTGTATTAAAGACATCATGGAGTTGATTCAAGGGGGCTCTAAAGCGTCATTTCTGCATAAAGACGACATGTTTCAGCTCAACTACAGGTTCTTGATAACCAGCACTCCACAGGATCACATGCACATTCATCATACACGGTTCTTGCAACGTTCCCACGCGACTGCTCCGTGTTCCGACACATTACTTGGCCGTGATGCCTAATCATCAAGTTTCAGCAGCCACTCGACTTCTGCCGGATCGTTCACTTAGCGGCTTAAAACTAGCGGTTAACACAAAAGAAGCTAGGTAGCTATCCCACTGACTAGCTGTTTAACTAGATAAACGTTTAACCTAGGACGTTCTAGGCCACGACGTAAACACACTCACGTGCTGATCCTGGGCATAGAATGGGACCACAGAGCCTAGGAAATCAATAAGTAAGCTTACACAGCTCCATGCACACTCAGGATTGGACAATTATATGTTAAAATCTAATTAAATGTGAGCCTCTAATCTGGTGTCTGGATAAATATTTCACACTTTTGCCAGAGCAGGAGAGATCAGGAGAGAGCAGGGCTCAGACAACAGTGTGTTCATTTTCTTGGACAGTGCTCTCACTGTAAACACCGGTGAAACCGGTGAATTCAGTTCGAGGTGGTAATCTGAAGGACAGGTCAATAGATGGCTGATGGAGCATGCCTGGATTTGACACCTGCATTGAGTGCAGTGGGACAACAAACAACCAATCACTGATCGCTACCGTTCATACAACAACCAATCACTGATCGCTACCGTTCATACAAAAACCAATCACTGATCGCTACCGTTCATACAAAAACCAATCACTGATCGCTACCGTTCATACAACAACCAATCACTGATTGCTACCATTCATACAACAACCAATCACTGATCGCTACCGCTCATACAACAACCAATCACTGATCGCTACCATTCATACAACAACCAATCACTGATCGCTACCATTCATACAACAACCAATCACTGATCGCTACCGTTCATACAACAACCAATCACTGATCGCTACCATTCATACAACAACCAATCACTGATTGCTACCGATCATACAAAAACCAATCACTGATCGCTACCATTCATACAACAACCAATCACTGATCGCTACCGTTCATACAACAACCAATCACTGATCGCTACCGTTCATACAACAACCAATCACTGATCGCTACCGTTCATACAACAACCAATCACTGATCGCTACCATTCATACAACAACCAACAACCAATCACTGATCGCTACCGTTCATACAACAACCAATCACTGATTGCTACCGTTCATACAACAACCAACAACCAATCACTGATCGCTACCGTTCATACAACAACCAATCACTGATCGCTACCATTCATACAACAACCAATCACTGATCGCTACTGTTCATACAACAACCAATCACTGATTACTACTGGTTATACAACAACCAATCACTGATTACTACTGGTTATACAACAACCAATCACTGACCACTCAACAGCTAACAATCAACTAATCACTGAAAGAAGGATCACGAGAGGTTGATATCAAATCAATGCGGGATGCTGAAGGATGGAAAAAGAGGAGAAAGTGAAAGGAAAAGGAAGAGAATGAGGAAGGAAGGGATAGGAGATGGAAAAGTAGTAATAGAAGGAAGAGGAGAGGATAAGATGGAGCAGGAAGAGGAGAAAGAGGGTGAGAACCAAGAGGAGATGGAGGAAGAGAAAAG
>NC_060898.1:2370000-2380000 GCF_014805685.1 Silurus meridionalis | reverse complement strand
TTCTGAGTCATATTAAAGATTTATTCAAAATAAACGAGTCGTTCATGAACAACCATCACTACTGCCGTGCAAGACCCTGTGTACTTTGGTGCTACACAAACTGAGCTGCTGACACAGAATGAATCAACACCTTCTGACCAATCAAAATAAAGAATTCTACAGCGTTGTGTTATAATAAATCGTAGACTATAATGAGCATATGTGTTACTGTACACGTTTCTTTATACATCAGCAATTAAAGCAATTTTATTTCCTCACTGGTCCATGAGGTTAAGAATTTGTTATCAAAGCCATCTGCTAATAAGCATGAAAACAAGCAGCCTGCATGCTGTACATTAGCCATCTGAGCGCTGCATTTGTTTCTGCCTCATTCCTGACAGTTTATTGTAATATGGTCTCATTAGCTCAATGAGTCACGTGGGCTCGGTGCCAGGTGGTGTGTGGGCAGCAGAAACACACCATTCGCTGGTTATTTTGAAGCCAACGTGAATGTGTTTCTTTCTAATTCTGTGATCTTGTTACCCTCGCTACTAAAGAAGACCAAGAACTCGCACATGTGGCCAAAGATAGCACAAGGGATGGAGAGAAGGACGACGTGAAACCTATTGCAGTGCGGCAGAGCTTGACGATCCTTTAAACACGTTTTTCAGATACTCTACACCAGTGAGGACCATTAGGACGGTGTTAAGCCCCCAGATTAGAACACGTTTCTACACTCGTTTCCTTGGTTTGATCAGAATGGTTTAATGATGTGCACCAAACACATTTCTCACGTTTCTGGGAACTGTTCTGTAATGGTTTTAAAGGATAAAAGCTGATGGTTTTTGATGGGATTTGTAGTGAAAACCATTCAGTCATTGTTTTATTGGTTAATAGTCGATGATTTGTGAATTGGAAACTATAAAAAAAAATGGTTTTAATGGTTTCCAGCTGATAACAGTAGTGGTTTTAATGGTTAACCACTAAGAGTTATAGTTTGTAATGGTATTTGTACTGTAAACCACTGGGTAATGGTTTTAATGGTTTACAGCTGATGGTATGTAGTTGCATCTGCATCGGAAACCACTTGGTTTTAATTCTTTACAGTAAATTCTTTGTAATGGTTAAACGTTCAATGGTTTACAGCTGGTAAGAGTAATGGTTTTAATGGTTTACAACTGATTGTTTGTAATGGCATTTGTACTGGAACCTGTTCAGTATTTGTTTTAATGGTTAACAGCTGAGAGGTTGTAATGGTATTTGTACTTATAATTCTTTGGTAATGGTTTTAATGGTTTACATTTGATGGTTTGTAATGGTATTTGTACTGGAAACCACTTGTTAACGTTTTTAACGGTTTACAGCTAATGTTGTTTCTGATGGAAACCATTTGATAATGGTTTTAATGGTTAACAGCTGATGGTTTGTAGTTGCATCTGAATTGGAAACCACTTGGAAATGGTTCAGTAATGCTTTTAATGGTTTTAATGTTAATAGCATGTCAGATTGATGGTTTGTAATTATATTTGTACTGAAAATCCTCTGGTAATGGTTTTAATGGTTAACAGCTAATGCTTTGTAATGGCATTTGTACTTGCAACCATTAAGTCATAGTTTTAGTGGTTAACATCTGATGGTTTGCAATTATATTTGTCCTGAAAACCATTTGGTAATGGTTTTATTGGTTGATGGTTTGTCATGGTATTTGTACTGGACACCATTTAGTAATGGTTTTAATAGTTAACAACTGGTAACAGTAATGATTTTATTGGTTTAAAGGTGATGTGTTGTAGTGGTGTTTGTACTGGAAACCACTTGTTAATGGTTTAAGTGGTTTACAGCTGATAGTTTGTAATGGTATTTGTGGTGAAACCATTTGGTAATGGTTTTAATGGTTAACAGTTGATCATTTATAATAGTATTTTTGCTGAAACATGTTCAGTAATTGTTTTAATGGTTAACAGCTAATGTTTTGTAATGGTATTTGTACTGAAAAGCACTTGTTAATGGTTTTAATGGTTTACATTTGATGGTTTGTAGTAAAGATTAAAAACTATTATAAATCTCCAGCGGGAGTGAGGAAAGTGGGGGCCACACAATGAAGGACTGCGAGGAGGAAAGTATGCAGAAGGAGGGAGAGCTGTCGGATGGGGCAGTAGGCAGTAATTAGTGAGAGAGCGCCAGAGTGATGATATTTCCGTGAGGCTGCGGCTTGAGCTTAAAAAAGGCCAGACTTTAAACATGGAATTAGACAGCACGGCCCATTCCCTGAGTAACCCGAGGTCCTTCTCTCACTGACCGGGACACTGAGACTCGAACATGCTGTAATATACTGCAATGTATACGATATAGATCATTAGACCTCCCCTGACGCCATTTCACACGGTAACACTGTGTGAACGTGTGAAAGTGCTAACGCTCTGCGTGCATGTGTGTGTGTCTGTGTAAAAGGTGTGAAGAGGAAAAAACAGACATAATTAGGATTTTTATGTTTTAAAGAAACAGGGTGGGTAAAACCGATGTGGTCCAAAAGTATTGGGACACCATGTCTTTTCCTCTGTGCACAAAGCTGTGGCTGTGATAATCACAAAATAAATTACTGACATTATAAACTTTGGGTTTTTAAAGCTGCCTTTTTTGTGTGTGTGTATATATATATTATATATTATTATTATTATTATACATTAATATATTTTTTAAAAATTATTATTATTTATTTATTTATTTATTTTCCACACAAAAGGACATTGACCCCAAACAAAGCTATTTCTACCTGAAGGAGTGTGATGGATTGCCTGGCCTCCACAATCACCTGTTTTGAGAGTGAAGGAAAAGCAGCCAACAAGTACTCAAGACCTCTGATCCCTCCAGGTTCCAGGTGACCACCTTGCTAATCTGATGAGAGAATGTCATTAGTTGTCCAAGCTTATCATCAAACATGAATGTAGCTACTTTGGACAATCTAAAATAGAAACAAATAATTCTTTATGAAATAATTTTGTTGTTTTATAGTTTGTATGTCTTCAGTATTATTGTACAATGTTGAAATTAATAATAATAATAATATTAATAATAATAATAATAATAATAATAATAATAATAATAAAAGAACGGTGTAATAATTAAAATATTATTAATGAATATTAATGCACAGTTATTTTTACACATAATTATTACACACTGCATAATTATTATTGTAATTATTATTATGATTTTGGTATTAAACGATATTTGGATTTTTTGGGTTTTGGCCAATTTCCTAATTTCTCCTGAAGATTGAGAGTAAATACTCTGCAACTAGCACATCATTTTGCTTGCATTTATTTCACATTTTTCCATTTTGACACATTTTTCGTAAAAGCACGCAAATAATAAGCGATTGTTCTTTGGAGCCTTTACAAAAGTGAAGAATAGATGATATATGAGGAAGAGCTGAAATATTCAGGGATGCTGCAAACATTTTCGGAGCTTGTGTGTGGTTTAATTATTGGCCCCCTTACAATTACGAATTATTAGTTATAAATTGAAGAGAACTGGAGATTTTGCCATCTATGTTTGCAGGTTTGTGTACATGGATGTCGCTCTTTTATTCAGAACGATACATAGAGAGACTGCACAGGTGTTGCTCAGTCAGGTGAACACACACCTTCAGTAGGAATTTGTCTCTTTAGCCAGCAGGTGGGGACAGTAGGCCATCCAGGCTGTGTGTGTGTGTGTGTGTGTGTGTGTGTGTGTGTGTGTGTGTGTGTGTGTGTGTGTGTGTGTGTGTGTGTGTGTGTGTGTGTGTGAGCAGACAGGCTGTCAGTGGTGGTGTGAGCTCGTTTTCTCACAGCTCTGTGCTCCTGCATTAGCATTCATCATCAAGTTCATCATATCCGAGCCTTAGGGGAAATTTCAGTTGGCTCCAGTAGAGTGAAAGAACTGGAAGCTACAGGGATAAACAGGTTGCTAATGGCTTCCCATTTCAGTGTTTTTTTTAATGGACTGTTCCACATGGGCAGGTAAAACCAGTCTGGGATCGTCACCAGTTTGCAGTTGAAAACAATTAGATGTTTGCACCTGGTGTGACTCGTGACAGCCAACAGGATTCGAACAATTTGGCTTTTATTTTGTTTTAAAAAAAGCTTAACACGACTTACATGTGAAACACAGTCTGGTCCCTGCTTTTCTTCTACACGACATGCATCCACACTGAACAATGAAGCTGAGGTAAAGCTGGCTGAATGAAAGATGAATCCCAAACTCATTTGTGGTTTGTAGTTCCATCTCTGTTGTTGTAACAGAAAACTTGAACAATCACTGAACAAAAAAAAAGATTTTCTTGCATTAACCTTGTTCCTTCGTCTTATCAGATGAGGTCAAATTTCTTTCCACTTTGTTTCTCAATGATCAAATTGAAGCCTAGAAGTGTTGAGCAGATTCTTCTTCTAACCCGAATACCATGAACCCTGGAACATAACAAATATCCGCATGGAGCTCGAAAGATGTTCTGTTATAAATGTATTTTTTGAGAAGCTTTTTAGGATGAAACGAGTAAAATTACTGCAACTACTGAAGCTACTGTTTTAACTACATTACATTGTTCATCAGCTAAGGAAGTTCTACCTGTCACAGGTGTTGGTGTAGTTTTACTGAACGTGGATTACCTTGTGGTTTGGTCCGGCTACCAAACCAGACATTAGAAGACTTTAGAAGTTCAGACTGCTGAGAAGATTACTGGTGCTCCTCTGCCCACTCTTAATGAACTTTTCATGTTGAAAATTCGTTAAGCTGATCACATGATGTCCAATGTGATTTTGGATCCTCGTTCCCGTGCTCTAGTGACGTCCAGTGTTTTGTGGAAAAAAGGTAGCCGATGATAGTTCCATATGATGAACATTTGATGAACTTCAAACATGAAGTTTGATGAAGTTTGAGTCTGGTTCTAATATTTTCTAATGTTTTGAGAATGAAGTCAAAATGACAAGAATGAAGCAAACATTTTTGAAAATAAAGATGTAGCGATATGAGATTCAACATTTTGCTGTTTTTGCATTATATGGATGTAGAGGATTTGACTTTAGGTTACAATTTAGCAGTAAGAAATTATTTGAAAGAAAAATATCAGACATTGAGGAAAATTGCATCTTGACGGCTACATCTCTGTGCTATTAAAACATCATCGACGTAGCCAGTACTTCGTTTGGTGTCTGATTTTCATATTGCTATGACTTTATTCACATAAGCTTGACTTTTTTCTCAAAATATTATGAATGCTATGCTTGTATTGCTACAACTTTATACCGTAATCTTATATTTAGAATTTTTTTTATATGTAGCACTAAAATGCTGAATGTATTATATATAAGTTGTTGTTATTAATGGAGACACACATTTATTGGGCAAACAAAGAAAATTCCTGTTTGTCCGTGGTGAGCCAGGGGCTGCTGTGCCTCTGGGTTTGGTCTCCCCCTGTTGGCTCGGTGAGGAACCGCAGTCCCGAACCCCCTGCTGCATGCTGCCGGTGCTGCTCGCTGGCTGAGCGTGAGTGTGTGAGTGTGTGAGCACCCGTTGAGTAGGTGGGTGAGCTGGAAGGGAGTGGGTGAGGTGGGAAGGGGGGCAGATGGACCGAGGAGAGAAGTTCGTGAAGGATAGAGAAGGTGTCAGGTACTCAGGAAGGAAGGAAAGAAGGGAGGAAGGAGGCTGAAGAAGTAGCACTTGTATGAACTGTTTTGAAGTTCTTTTGCTAAAACAAAATTTAAAACACACACACACATATTCCGTCTGTCTCACACACAAACACACACACAAGACTTTTTATATTTTTTTTCCGAATCGCTCTTTAATAGTCAGGACCTTCAGAAACCACGTATGAAACAGAGTCCTCACAGCGCCATATTGCCAAAAGCTTAATTTCTCTTTAATTGACACCAGAGGCTGTTCCTGAGAGTGTGATTCTCACTTTGGGTTGCACGTCACTGGACGGTCTGGTTTTATTAGCAGTTTTGTTTTGTGGTCTTCGTCTGGACGTCTCGTAATGAACAGGCCTCGAGTCAGTATGTGTGTGTGTGTGTGTGTGTGTGTGTACATGTGTCAAGTGTCAGCAGGAGTCCTCAATTAAAACTCTTAAAAAAAACAAGAAATGTATGCATTTTGAAAATGACAGAATTAAACAGAGAAAGAAAAAAGTATCATTCAAAAATTTCTTACTTAAGTTTCTTTTTGCAGTTGTATGTCTTTAATTGCATTAATCACAGACTATGGGTCCCTGTAATGATGTATGTGTGTGTTTGTGTATGTATTTATGTATTTATGTAACATTGGAATATCTGACAGTGTGGAATAGTGGGGACATTTAGTAAGACCCCATAAATAAAATTAAAAACCAAACAGATTTGTTGTTTAAATAAATACATTTATATAATTGTTTAAAAATTCCTTAATTAGGTAAATATTTTGGTGTATAGCATTAATTAATTAATTAATTAGATGAATTGATGTCAGGTGAAGGTCCTTATATATAGGGTGTGTTATCCCTCTGTGAGGACCAAATATCCCCATAGTAATAAGAATACACGACAAATCCACTTCATTGTGGACACTGAATTACTTCCTTTTAAGGAATTGCCAGGGTTAGGGGTTGCATGTACTACTGTGGTTAGGATTATTGAGCTCTAGTAGGCAACTCACAAAAGGCAGTAAAGCCAACAATTGTGTGTGTGTGTGTGTGTGTGTTTGTGTGTCATCGTTGAGCAGTCAGACGTGAAACCTCAGCCCCTCAACAGCTCACAGACAGAGCGATGTGTCATCCACTTTAAACTCCTCACGCATAAACCCTCATCAACAAGTCCATAAATACAATACGTCTTCGTACAAGATGTTTCTCCACTTAACTACTCTCACACTTTAAATGACCCATAAAAAATACTCAGAGATACGTCCTGTGATACGTCCCAGAGATACGCCATTTTCACAGAGACACCTGCTATTAATAAAATACTAAATTATCACATTCTCTATATGTGTAACAAATGCTGGAATTTTTCCCCACAATTGTATAGGATCATGTTTCCACACGGACGGTTTTAACTGCGGTATGTGTGCATCATTTTGGTGCTTGATTTGAGACTTGGCGCCTCAGTAAAACAAATGTTTAGTGATGAAAAATTTAATTTTTTGGTGGAGTTTATTATTTTTTTTATCTGAGTAAAGAAAGGATGTCGTGAGTAAATGTGCTGCATTGAAAGTTGTAATTTCGCCTCATATATTTATTAATTAGTTCTACATACATAAAAATAGTCAGACAGAAATGTGGGCTGCATTAATAACGTGTTAATAAAATGAGTGTCGTTAAAATGAATTTGCGTTAACATGTTAATTTTGACAGCCCTAATATATATATATCATAGTACCATCTTCAATTTACGATATTTTTTAGCATCATCTTAACATATCTCCAATGTAAGTACAGGAATGTACATACATTGCCTGTTCTGTCTCCAGGAAGACGCAGCTCTACCTCTGCCATGTTAATCTGTATTCTATGTGACTCTCAGGACACGCCTCGGTCTCCGTAGTGTTGCGATGCTTCGTATTCACGTAGCGGCAGCGGTGCTGAGAGAACTCGCTCGAGAAACAGTTTAGCGAAGAGAAATCGATCTATGTATCAAATATTGGTCAAATTGGATGGTCAATATTGGACGAATTATTACACTTTGTAAATAGTAAAAGTAATAGCGCATCTACTAATAATTATATATAAATAAATCAGTTTTTACTGCTGCAAACATGTTAAAAATGATGCATCATAATACAAATGCTGGCTTGTAAACGATACAAATGCCACCTTTTTACATCAATGCACCAAATCAGTGAATCTTATTATCCCTTCAGTAGTGAACTAATGGACTGAAGATATACTGGATGTAAATGGATAAAAAATACACTCTGTCATTTTATAATTAATACAAAGCATAATTGTTTGCTGTAGTATGTGGCAGAAGCAGAGTCTGTGTTACCACATGGTGTTAAGTTGATTGTTGTCCTATAACACCGTGTCCTGGAGTGTCTCATTAGGACTCACTGAGCCGCTCTAGCTTACATCAGTGTAGAATCTGTTCAAGAAATATAAGAAGTCAGAGTTTTATTATATTCAGGGGTTTTTTTTGTGCCTGATGACATCGAGTCTGTGAATTGAATCGTAGCGTTTATTAAGCAATTCTTCACTCGTGAGCTCAGCCTTAGTTTTTGTGACAGATAACAGGTCCCATTAGAGCTTATTGTCAGTTCCCCAACACACCCTATAAATATATATGTGTGTGTGTGTGTCTGTGTGTATAAATAAATAAATGTATATTTATATATGTGTGTGTGTATGTGTGTGTGTGTGTGTGTGTGTGTGTGTGTGTGTGTGTGTGTGTGTGTGTGTGCGAGAGAAATAGTGAAAGAATCAGCAAGACAATAGAAAGTACTGAATGTGTGTGTGTGTGTGTGTGTGTGTGTGTGTGTGTGTGTGTGTGTGTGTGTGGTCATCGTGCTTTGCGAAGGCGTAATGTCTGAACAAAAAAATCTGTATTTGGTCTGGAGGGGCTCAGGGAAATCACACCACAAGGCTGCTCTCAAGCCACAACTCAACCCACACACACACACACACACACACACACACACACACACACACACACACACAATAATGGCCTTACGACACTCAAGGGTAATTCAACTAAAGCCCTCCACTCCCTCTGTTGCAAGAAAGGGGCAGGATGGGTGGGTTTGGGTGGGGTGGGGGTATTTGGGAGAATTTCAGACAAAACTTTTGTTAAAAGTATGGGTGTGTTTCTGATTCTGAACCAAGAGCTGAAATGAATGAATGCGCTTTTGTGACACACATATTCCTCACGACACACAGTTATCCGAATGTGATTTCTTTACGATATTCATTTAAAAATCTTGAAGAGATGAAGACAGAGGAGACAGTCATGTGAGAAAAAACACACTCTTTATAACCGTTCTCAGCTGAAAAGCATCCCATGCAAAACCTTTAGGGGATTCTTGTTCTCGGCTCATGGAAGCAGGACCTTACATGCTATTGGGGACCTCATTGGGACTCCAGGACTACATGGGGAAGTCAAACTTTAAGGGGATTCTTATTCTCAGTTGAGCGAAGAAGTCCTCTTGAGGTCAAGGAGTAATCAAACTTTGGTAATAGGGACCTCATGGGGATGTCAGGACCTCATAGAGGTAGTCAAACCTTGAGGGGATTCTTGTCCTCAACTGAGGGGAGCAGGGCCTCAAGAAATCATGGGGTCCTCATGGGGACCTTCGTACCTCATGAAGAAGTCAAACATTAAGGGGATTCTTGTTCTAGACCGATGGGAGCAGAACCTCATGAGTAAATGGGGACCTATGGGGGATCTCAGGATTACATGTCAAAGTCAAAATTTGAGAGGATTCCTGTTCTCAGCTGATGGGAGCAGGACATTATGAGGTCTTGGGGACCTTGTGGGGATCTAATGGGAACTTCAGGAACTTATCGGAAAGTGGTCGCTCATTGGTTAAGATTACTGATCAAAAGTTTGGGGGTTCAAGCCACAGTTTGGCCAAGCTGGCACTGTTGGGCCCTTGAGCAAGGCTCTAAACACTTTTATGATGTCCTTTACTCTTGTAGGGTGTTCTCAGGGTTCAATGTTTTTCTGATGGTTCTCTGCTCAATGTTGTTGTAACGAGTGGGCGGTAGCGTGATTGACAGGTGTGTGCTGATGAATCTGTTTACACCGTTCAGATCATCATAAACACACTCGAATCCAAACTCTCCAGACTCGTAACAACCAGCTCACAGTCAGTGGGCTGCGGTAGGGATATGGGAGGGTGTGTGTGTGTGTGTGTGTGTGTGTGTGTGTGTGTGTGTGTGTGGGGTGTGTTTGTGGGTTATGACATTTGTGCTGGGTGGGGGAAAGAGGCCTACAGTGTGGTGTGCAATAGACAGCATGTGTGTGTGTGTGTGTGTGTGTGTGTGTGTGTGTGTGTCCTGCTGTCATAATGAATG
>NC_060898.1:2357500-2365000 GCF_014805685.1 Silurus meridionalis | reverse complement strand
AGTGGATGTAATGAAGTCATTAATAGCAGCATCTGGACTTTTCTGGTTTTATACATCAGAGTTTTTTTCCCTCTGTAATATCACATCTTTATCTTGTAAAATCCAATTATACAATATTCTATTATTCTATCATTCTATTAACTGTTTTTGTGGTTTTTTTTTTTTTTTAGAATTTTAGTTTGTAATATAATGTCAAAAACATTAATTTTCATTTTCGTTTATAAGATTCAATTTTATACAGAAAACTTTTACATATTAATAATAAATGCATTCATAATAATCATTTTAATGTCTAATAAAGATATTTGTACAAATGTTATGTATTTCAGAAACACATTATATCTCTAATATGAATTATCAATAGATGAATATTAATGATATATTAACAGACTATTTTTATATATTTCAAATATTGCTTTTTTTTGTTGTTAATTTCTAAAAGGAATTGTTGTTTAATTTGGAGAGATATTTGGGTTGTGATTCAATGCAAACAGACTCCAATTTCTCCATTTTCATAAACACGCTGCACATAAAAATATTTTGTTGTAAGTTGAAGCTTTTTCATAAAAAAAATAAATAAATAAAAAAAGGGACATCTAAGTATTTTATATTTACATTATTATTTATTTACTCTTTCATATTATACACAAGTGTATCTCATTATTCCAATTATTTATTTTTCTTTTTTTTCTGTTTATTATTGTGCATATCTCTGTGTTTGTTTGAATGTCTATACATGTGTCTTTTTGTATGTATATTAGTTTCTGTCTGTCTGTCTGTCTGTCTGTCTGTCTGTCTGTCTGTCTGTCTGTCAGATTTTGTCTGTCAGTCAGTCTTTCTGTCTGTTTGTTTGTCTGCCCTTCTGTTTGTATGTCTACCTGTCTGTCTTTTGTCTCTCTCTCTCTCTCTCTCTCTCTCTCTCTCTTTGTTTGCCTGTCTGTAAGGATTTTGCCTGCCTGCCTTCCTGTCTGTCTGTGTGTTCATGTCTGTCTGTCTGTCTGTCTGTCTGTTTGTTTGATATATGTCTGTCTGTCTGTCTGTCTGTCTGTCTGTCTGTCTGTCAATGTTTTTCTGTCTGTATGTCAGTTTTTGTCTATCTGTGTGCATGTCTGTCTGTCTTTTGCTGTCTGTTAATATGTCTGTTAATGTCTCTCTGTCTGTCTGTTTTTTTGTTTTCCTGTCTGTAAGTTTTTTTATCATGTGCCTGTTTGTCTGTTTGTTTGTCCATCTCTCTGTCTGTCTGTTTGTCTGTTTCTCTGTCTGTAGGTTTGTTTGTCTGTCTGTTTGTGTGGTTTTTGTCTTCCTGTCACTATGTGAGTCTGTCAGTTCCCCTATCTGTCTATGTGACTTTGTTAGTTTGAATCTTAACCACGTTGATTGTAAGCCTTGGCACTACACTACATCCCAGGCTGATCCTGTTTATTCTTAATACACACACTACTTCATCATTACTAGTTTATTCAGTGGGTTTTCAAATCCCTCACCTCATTCCTGAGAGAGAATGAATTAGATCCTTCGAGAAAAGTTTGATGTAAGTGAGAAGTGTGTGTTTTTTTTTCGGGGGGAGGGGGTAGGGGGGGTTGTGTGTGCCGAGGTGGGCATGTCTGTATATTTATCCTCATGGACAGACGCAGGATTAAAAGGGACTCGGTTGCAAAAGCTCCCCAATTTGTGACCACAAATTACAAGTCTGCTGCCGGGAGAAAACCGAGGCTGCAAACGAAAACGTAACAAAGTGCTCGTGTCTGAGCATTTAAACCTGTTCAACACAAACACACTGCAGCAGCAGCAGCACACGGGAGGAAGGTCTTGTAGATCAGAACACACCGCACAATCTATACTCTAAGTGTGTGTGTGTTTGTGTGTGTGTGTGTGTGTGTGTGTGTGTGTGTGTGTTTAATCCACTAAATTATTGGGTCTAGTTTATTTGATCAAAAATCATTTTCTTTCTAAATTGGCCCATATTTTTACTTCTTTTGTTGAAAATCTAAACAAAGCACCTGTTCTTTTTTGGGAAACCACATGTAAAAAAATCCTCATCACCTAATCATCCCAAGTTCTTTTTCTTACTTTCTTTTAGTCGTAATAGAAAATTAAGAGCTCTATCATATGTTGTGACGGTATCTTGGATCACACTCTTTAGCTGCAGCTCGTATCTTGTACATCTTTCATCTCTCACATGCAGTAAAATTAATCTAAACAGGTCATCTTTTCCCTGAGTGTGTGAGTGTGTGTGTGTGTGTGTGTGTGTGTGTGTGTGTGTGTGTAAAGGGGGATCAGGGGCAGGTGTAAGGGTGGACAGAGATGCCAGTTTGTGATGCACTGCAATGCCATCAAGCCGCACTTCATGATCTTTCTGATGAAAAGATGCACACGATAACCGAAAGTGCAAACGCTGTGTAAAAGCCAGGACATGGGAATTCCCATCATGTGTTTTATCATTTCATCACTGATATGTGGAACGCGTGTAATGACACACACATGCATACACTAACCTTTCTCATACCTCCACAAAGACTCATAAGATCAACAAAGTAGGTTCTTTCTATGGAATTGTTTATAGGTCCCATTTTTTTTTTTTGAGGTTCTGTATTTTTAGTGCATCCAGAAGGTTTTTTACAGAGCTTCACTTTTTCCACATTTTGTTATGTTACAGCTTTATTCCAAAAATAGATTAAATTAATTATTTTCTCCAAAATTCTACAAAGAAAACCCCATAATGTCAATGTGAAAGAAGTTTGTTTGAAATCTATGCAAACTTTGGCACCAAATACAGCCTCAAGTCTTCTTGAGTTTGATGCTACAAGCTTGGCACCTATTTTTGGGCTGGGGAGCGTCAGTGCACAGCCGTTTTCAGATCTCTTCAGAGATGTTCAATCGGGTTCAGGTCTGGGCTCCTTCATCTTTTCCTTCATCTTTTCCTTGATCCTGACCTGTCTCCCAGTTCCTGCTGCTGAAAAACATCCCCACAGCGCTGCCACCACCACCATGCCTCACTGTATGGATGGTATTGGCCAGGTGATGAGCGGTGCCTGGTTTCATCCAGACATGACACTTAACATTCAGGCCAAACAGTTGAATTTTTGTTTCTCATGGTCTTAAAGTCCTTCAGGTGGCTTTTGGCAAACTCCAGGCAGACTGTCATGTGCCTTTTACTGAGGAGTGACTTCCGTCTGGCCACTTTACCATACAGGCCTGATTGGTGGAGTGCTGCAGAGATGGTTGTTTTTCTGGAAGGTTCTCCTCTCTCCACAGAGAAATGCTGAAACTCTTTCAGAGTGACCATCAGGTTCTTGGTCACCTGTCTGACTAAAGAGCTTCTCCCCTGATCGCTCAGTTTGGCCGGGCAGCAGACAACTCAGTTTGGTCTACAGACAATTCCTTGGACTTCATGGTGTGGTCTGAGCTCTGACATGCACTGTAACTGTGGGACCTTCAAACAAACTTCTTTTACATTGTCATTAGAGGGGTTTTGTTTGTTCAATTTTAAGAAAAGATTATAAATTTAATCCATTCTGGAATAAAGCTGTAACAACAAAATGTGGAAAAAGTGAATACTTTTTACGCTGTAAATACTTTCCGGATGCACTGAAATGTAGTGTTGGACGCGCTCATGAACGCAACTCTATGCTAGAAACCTTTATCAGAGGTAAAACGAGATCGCTGGAAGATTTCGCTTCTCGTGTCAGTTTCCGAACTCGATCAGATTCAACCTCGTCGATCTGAGGAGGAAAAGAAGCCACGCGGGGCGTATCAGCGTAGAGAAATCTAACTGTCAGGTTCTCTGACGCACCGGTCATGTCAGATACGCTCTGGCCCTTTTCTCCTCTCGTAGATAAAATCACAGCCTGCGCTCGGTCACACCAATCACTGTCTGTTTGTGTGTGTGTGTATTTATGTGTGCGCGAGATGCTGACCTAGTTGTCGTGGCTGAGCCAAACGAACACTGATTTAAGGGTTAGATATGTGCAGACTAAACCAAACCCCCTCAACCACGGTGTTTAGGTCAGGGTGTCAGTAATGACAGGGTGAGGCAGGGGGAAGGGTTGGGTTTTCATTGTCACTATGTTCAAAACAACACGCAAGCCAACACACAGGCCATAAATCTGTCACACTTCTCCATTTCTGCGAGATTTCTTTTTCATTTGTCGCTATTGCATATTATAGTGTTTCCCAGTAGTTTTCTTGCTTGAGTTTACAGAAACGGATTATATTAGGGCTCCTGACCTTTCCAGACATATGTGGTTTTTTTCCAAAGTGTTCCCCCCAAGCTGGAGGTACACAGTTGTACAGGACGTCTTTGCATGAAATTTTCCATCCATTGAACTACACGGCTCAAACCTGCTCCAGCATCACAATGCCCTCGGGAAGATTTGCTTTACATGGGTTTGGAGTGGAAGATCTCCTGATATAGACCTCAAACCTACTGAACACCTTTGGGAAGAATGTGAACGCTATATTTATTATTACTATCAAAAATTTATGACAGCTTAGTTTAATAAGATGAACAAATGCAGCTGGAAGCACAAACTCACTCCCTAAAAGGCAGTTTAACACTGAAAGTGGGTTAAAATATAATAATATAAGAATTATATTGTATTTTTTGTTTATATTATTAAGAATATAAAAAATATTCGATCTGTCTTGTTTTTGTAGGAATTAATGGCCAACTGTCTAATTTTTTCTTTTGAAGTCAAAATTATTAATTTAGTTATTTATTTTAAAAAAGTCATTTACAGCTGGAAACATACAGAACATAATTATAATATATTGTATTATACAATCATTGAGTGTAAAGTGAATGTGATGATGATGATGATGATGATGATGATGATGATGATGATTATAATGATGACGGTGCTTTTGAAATATAAAATGTATTCGTAGCTGTGTGTTTTTTTAAAACGTTCGACTTGTATCCAGAGAGAAAAATAGAGAGAGAGAGAAAGAGAGAGAAAGAGGGAGACGGGGGCAAATCAGGTGCCCCCGTGTTCTCCCTTTACCTTTAGCAAAGCTGCAGGGGTTTCAGATGTGGGCTGATGAGAGGTCACAGGCTTTACCTCGGCACCGGCAGCTATTTATAGCTATAAATGTGAACCTGAAAACACACACAAGAGGTAAAGAGGGACAATAAAAGCCTCCACTTTCAGCCTCGTTCCACATAAAGGTCAGTTTGGTTTAGAAATGAGATGAAATGTTCCATACATTCAGAGTATCTTACAGTCAGACTACAGTGGGGTTTGGTTTTATTGTAATAATGAGATATTTATAGAGATTGGTTTCTACAGTATATGATTCTGTATGTTTGCTGCACCTGGTTACAAAAAGGTACAGTCAGCAAATTTTCATCTGGGAGAAAAAAAAAAGAAATACATTAACACATATTGAACGTGATTTTATAATATATAAATATATATATATATATACATAATTCAATAGATAGATAGATCTATAAACAATTTGTACAGTTGCTATTCTATCTTTTTTCTCTTTACACAAAGCCAAAGCGGGCACTTCTGCTTTCAGTAAAAAGTTCAATGTGGAACATGTCCAGAATAGGATAATAAAGGAAAGCTGTTACAGCTTTTTATCACATATACTGTCGGTTTTATTCTTTTGGGAAAATAATCTAAAAAGAATAAAGGAATCTAGAAACTTGATTTCTGTGTTTTAAAAAAATAACAAAAAAAACAATTTAAAATACTCAATCAATAATGAAAAGAGAGAGAGAGAGAGAGAGAGAGAGAGAGAGAGAGAGAGAGAGAGAGAAAGAGAAGAAAAGGACTGGAATGTACTGACAGAAAAGAAAAAAGAATCTTTGAACAAATAAAGAATAATAAAATATATATATATAGAGAGAGAAGAGTGGAGGGTGGGATGACCAGACCAGAGAGAGATGTCGTGATGGGAGAATGAGCAAGGGATGGATAGGTTTCTGAGAGAGAGAGAGAGAGAGAGAGAGAGAGAGAGGTGTGAGGTTGTTCACTGAGAGCAGCTGTATGGAGGACATGGTGGGTGGAAGTGGTGGAGGCCGTGGGTGATCTCTGGCTACAACTGCCAAGCGCCCATTAGCTCGTGCACCAACACAACGTCAAGCGCAGAGGCACCAAACACCTACTACAGCCCAGGCAGAAACGTTCTGATCGAGCATCTATCAGCACCCCCTGGGAATCACACCAAACACACCTAATGCTAATTATACATGCATGCTAATAAAACCATACACATCTCCATTAATATTGGAGCCCCTGGTAAATCTGAGCAGCGAAGGCTGTGAAAAATTGTTCTTTTTGTTCATTGTGAAACAGGAAGTGAATAATTTCAAGGGCAGTCGCAGCTTATTGGGTAAGACCTCGGACATCTGATCGAGAGGTGTTGATTTGAATTTCCAGCACCACCAAGCCCTGATGGAACCTTGAGCAAGGCAGGTTTCCGACTCTTGGTTTATCCTGGACAGATTTAAAGCAAAGTAGCAACAAAAAAAATTAGATGCAGCTCAAATGGTAAGTGGCGCTATGGTGAGCTATCTTTAGAAAAGGGCCGCGGGCGACTCGTGTGGTCCTTGCGGGCGACCTGGTGCCCCCTGGTTTAGAGTATTACACTGCTGACATTTCCCCATATTTTTCCTTTTATTAGTTTGTTCCTGTTTTTTTAATTATTATTATTATTATTATTATTATTATTATTATTATTATTATTTCTTAGTATTTGCCTTGTCAGGTTTTTTTTGTACCTCGTATGAACTTTGCATGTTTCCGGATTTCGATTTTGGATTTTGACTCGCTGCCTCGTTGTGCCTAATTGCGTCTGTCTCGACTCCTTATTCTCTCTCTCTCTCTCTCTCTCTCTCTCTCTCTCTCTCTCTCTCTCTCTCTCTCTCTCTCTCTCTCTCTCTCTCTCTCTTTCTTCCTGTCCATATATCTGTCTCTCACTCTCTTTCTTTTTATGTCTTTCTGTCTCTTCAGTTCTCTCTATTGCTTTTTCTCAGGGTTGGGAACCAATACTTCATATTGGTTCCCACTACTAAGTAAGTAGATTTTTCTGACTTGTTACTTTACTTTGAATCTATTTGATGGAATGTCAATATTTTTTTACTGCGCAACGTTTTCAATCTACCACTGGCTCTCACACATCACAGACATAGGCTAGTTTATGAAGCAAACAATGAGCAGAGCAGAAGTCAACAAGAAGTCTGAGGTTATTGTAGATGAGACAGAGGGAGTCAGTGATGTAAACATGACTGGGAACAGAGACGTTCCTGATCACCTGATCATCATCATCTTTTCTCTGCTTGTGTTCTATATGGTGGATGTTCAGCCTGGATACATTTATTGAAGAATTTTTTTTTTGTATTAATATATTAAACGCTAATTTATTTTTGACGGCACAAATTTTATTAACACACGATTAATGCAGCGCGCATTTCTGTTTGACTTCTTATATAAAAAAATATATTTAAAATTAAAATGTTTATTTCTTTCTTTACTCAGATATAAAAAT
>NC_060898.1:2337500-2355000 GCF_014805685.1 Silurus meridionalis | reverse complement strand
GCTCTTTAACCTTCGGATTTAAAATGACTGTCCCTTACCTGAAGTGGAACCTCTTAATATAATTGTTTAATGTGGGCCCCTTACAATCTGAACGCCTGAAATGTATTAGCAGGTGCTGCCAAACGAAAAGCTAAACACGCATGCAAAGAAAGCGCAGCTCATGATGCAGGTATGTGAACTGTTATTGTGCATTTTTGATTATTATAAAAAAAAAATAACAAGCCTTATGTAGGTACGCTTTGGATCATTGCGTCATCATTGCGCGACATTGCATCAGGAGCTGACTCTCAAAATACTAAAGAAAAAGTCAAAGTTGGCAAATAAAACCTACAATTGCAGCTAGGTGGCCATGACCAAGGATTAAGAAGAAGAAGAAGAGCTGGTCCACATGATCTTTTATCTTCCGTATTTTTTTTGTGATCTGAAGTCAAGTTTAATTAATATGCACATTAATGCCGATCAGGCATACCATTATGACATTAAAAAAATTTGATCTGTGAAGTGAATAACACTGATTATCTCTTCATCATGGTACTTGTTAGTGGGTGGATTTATTAGGCAGTAAGTGAAATTTTTTTTCTGGAAGTTGACGTGTTAGAAGCAGGAAAAATGGGCAAGTGTAAGGGTTTGAGTGAGTTTGACAAATTGTGAGGGCTAGACGACTTGGTTAGAACATCTCCAAAACTGCAGCTCTTGTGGGTTGTTCTTGGTCTGCAGTGGTCAGTGTCTATCAAATGTCCAACAAATCCAACAGACGAGCAACTGTGGCTCAAATTGCTGAAGAAGTTGTTGATGCTTGAGGGGTCAGAACTGTTTTAGCAGCAAAAGAGGACCAACGTGATATTGGGCAGTTGGTCACAAGGTTATGCTGATTGGTGTAAGTAAATATATAAAAAATACTGATGACAGATTTGTATAAATAAAAAAGTAAAAGATTTTTTCAAGTGCTTTTAATTTATTCTGAAGGGTTGAGGGACGGAGGCTGGGGGGCCTCCAGTGTTAATTTTGCCTAGGACCCCCAAATGTCTAGAACTGGCCCTGACTTTGACACACGCAGTTATGTGAATAAAGGATTAGTACGATTCGCAGTACAGCTACAGGCATGCTAGCGATGACGGAAAAATGTAAACAAACGATGCTAATGGACAAAAAGAACCCACAAAGTCGTCCTCTTTCCTCACAGGTCTTTCATTAGAAGATCGTATAACCTATTATGAAGACTCCACACTATCTGACCAAATATTCATTTACTCCAGGGAATAATTTGAACCCAAAAACACGTCCTTCAGCAAACCACGTGTTAAATTCTAATCCACAACGATGTTTAGCAACACTACAGGCTGTCGCAGAGACTCCTCAGCAGCCAAATCCCTCCTGCAGAGCTCACTTTGCACTTTGAGCTCAACCTCTGCCCCAAAAAGGCAGTCAGACTCGTAATGAAAGGCTTCCTCTAACCCAAAGAAACCATCTTGTTTTCCCCTTTGGCTGCTCCAGCCCAGGCCGACCTCACCAAGCTCCTGTCCTCACACAACACAGGTTCACTGCTCCGGCCTTTTCTTAGCAACAGACTCCTGGCCTTGAGACCTGTGGTGCCAGATGCACTAAACTTTTCTAAACACTCCGGCAAAAAAAAATGTGCTGCATTAAAGATCTGGCTCGTTGTGCGAGCTGCTCGTCCTTATACGTCCTCGTACAGACGAACACATTAGAAGTAGGATTGCACATAAAGGGAGGAGAAAAGAAAAGTATATATACAGGGAAATTCAGGATCTGGGAGTTGGCTACCCTGGGACGTCAGCAATCGTTTGATATCAGTGCGAGTTTAGCGCAACGAGAGTTCGCTTTAAAAGGGAATTTCGGCATCATTACCAGTTAGGACATCATGATCGTGACCCGTTGCTCATTTCGAAGAAACGGGTTCATCCTTAAAAAAATTGAACAGCCTTCACTCCAGAAAATATCGAGGCTGTTCGAGTTGCCATTTTGAGGAGCCCTCGCCGCTTCGTTCCACAGCACGCATCAGTGCCGGGTCAAGCAGTTTCTGTAAAATGACACACCCATGTTGTAATCGCATCAGCAAACGGTCATGACTTCCTAACTGCTAATGATACCGAAATTCCCTTTGTGCAGCATTTATACTACCACCAGCTCACCCTGTTTCCAAACAACTGCTGACCCTTAAGGGTCACCAAATTCTAGTTCCAAAATTTCCCATTTCTCTGTTCCACTCTGTGTAATCTGGAGACTAAACGTTCGAAATAAATGATTCTTTTGGTATATTCAGGCATATTAAAAAAAAATAGCGTAATCCTTTTTTGTTGTTAATTCGAGCTGCTTTTGTCATGAATATCTGGCAACTCTGTCATAACAGATACATCAGAGAAAATGCAAAAAAAAAAAAAAAAAAGATGAATTGATGATTCATTTAATTACACTTTATATAAAATTAAAATTTTATATTAGTATATTTTATATTTTTTGCTAACCTTTTAGCTTCAAGCTTTCCTTATTACATGCTAGCAATGCTTAAAAAAAAAACTCGCATGCAATCATGATCAAGTGTAAAAATGAAAAAGTTTTAATTTTGGACCACTTTTTTTTCTAAAGAAAGGCCTGACTAGAAATACAAGACACTTTCTTCTCTCTCTATCTCTCTTTCTCTCTCTCATGCCTTTTTACCCCAAAGTAACAAAACATGCCTGCATTAGCTATAGCTTCAGGGCATCTTCATTAAATCCTGTCTTTCTAAACGTAATTGTGAGTCGCCTTTTCAGCACAAATTCCTCTGAAAATAAGTTCACTGCTTCACCTCATTAGATTCCAGTTTCTTGTCTTTCTGACTCTTTTTTATTCATTCACAATTCTAAGACATAAAAGCTTAGAAGTTGAACTTTATTACAGACTCAAGCTTTTGCTGCAGTTTGACATGAAGATCCTTTCCATTTCTAGAATTTAATCCACGCTTTTCAAATCGTGCATTCATGCTAATCTAGAATCCTATAAAAAATCCTATAAATGAGAGTGAAAGTTCTCAGCAAAGGATCCAATAAACCACAGATTTTCACTATTTGTACTATTAGTTCATCTACAGTAATGATACTGTAGTATAAGATCTTCTAATTGAAAGGTCATGGGTTCAAATCCCAGCAGCACAAAGATGCCACTGTTGGGCTCTTATGCAAGGCTCTTAACCCTTTAGCTGTATAACTGAGATAACTAAGTCACTCTGGGTGTCTGCCAAATGTAAATGATACCTCAACGTACTACTTTTATATTTTCCATCTTTGGCTCCAATACACACTTAGATACATGAGTAGAGCATAAAAACGTGTCGAACCATGTGCATGAGTATTCCGAGCAACTCATCTGATTTTCCCTGGGAATCCTGGTGGCTTCATCTGTCACCAATTTCACATAGAAATCTAAATTTCTGAGATTTCTACAAAATTCTGAGATTTGCATTAAAGGATAAGATCTGAGTTTAAAACTAACAAATTCAATAAATGGAATTTTGAAAGTCAACATAAAATCTTTATTTCTCACATTTCTAAAGTTTGTATTTAGGGTTAAGATCTGAGTTTAAAACTAATTTAGTATTTGGATTCTTTTTTTCTACTAACTATTAACTACAATTCTACTAACTTTTAACACCTTGCAAGATCAAAACAGAAAAACTCTTTTAAATATACTCATTTATTATGTCACAAAAAAGAACTGAGAAGAAGAAATCTAAATCTAAATAAAAATATAAATGAATATAAATCAGTTCTATGAAACCTTGAAATGATAGGGTGCACTTATTTTTGCTTGTCGTACACTTTGTAGAAATCCTTTGTACCTTTAGTTTGTATATTTTCCCAGGGAATGTGGAAGTTGGATGTGGTGCACATTGAATTCGCTTTTAAAGCATTAAGATCCACCTTGAATTATTTGAATTATTTGGAATGTTAACATTAATTAATGAATGTTAATATTAAACACATATTACTGCACACCTCAACAATGGAACTGTAATGAATGGACATTTGTTGTTGACGATGAGGATGGGTCCAAATTTTGAGTCTGATTTCTTTAAAGGTTTTTTCCTCATGCCATCTTCCTGCCATTTTCCTTGCCACAGTTGCCACTGGTGGGCTTATTAGACATAAACAATTAATAAGGAACAAACATAAAGGCAATAATCTATCTGTTTTATCTTTGTTAAGCTGCTTTGAGAAAATGTCTGTTTTAAAAAGCATTAAACAAATAATAATGAAAAGTAATAAAATAATTAAAAGAAATATACTACTGTACTTTCTTTAGCAGTCGCCACAGCGGATCATCCGTATTCGTGATCCGCATGTTCGATTTGGCACATTTTTACGCTCCCCATTTATCCGGGCTTGGGACCGGCACTAAGAGTGCACTGGCTTGTGCAACCCTAATGGCTTAATTAATGGGTTTATTAAAAGAAATATACTAAATGTGCAAAAATATGTCTCAATGATAAGTATTGAGGAAAGGGCCTTTATTGGTACCTTTATTCTTTTATGCCCCTAATGCAACACAATGCATTGTTGCTGACTATGCCACTAATCTGCTAACATGTACTGACAGGGAGTGTATCATAAAACCCACAGCAGCAGTCTGACTTCGAGACACTTCCTAGAGTAACCGGAGCAATCGGTGCTTTGCAAACCGCCAGTCTGTTTCACTCTGGCATTGTGATGAAAGTAGAGAAGGGAGCCGCGGAGTCGCTCGTTTTGCCAGCGGGAGGTTTTGGCGACGGCAGCCAGAGGCCATGCCCAAGAGCTCAATGAGGGTCCGAGCTGCCACACCCGGTCGTGCCCGGCGAGGCTCAAACACACGCATCTATTTAAGTCCCTCAACACCACCACGCCACTCATGGCTGCCTCTACCACTGACCTCCTCTTGCTACCACGGGCCACTGGCAGCCACCAGGGGTGATTATAGTCCGGATATAGCGCTACATCATACGAGACTTGTGGTTCTCTTGTCCCAGTCCTGGAGTTTCCCTGCTTTAATAGATTTCGTTTTAAGTCGTGAACAGATCGTTAATTAAGTGATCAGAGTATTTCTCAAATCCTGGACTTGGATCTTGCATCTGGAATTCATTTTAAGTGGATTTTGTTTAGAAAATGTAAAATGTTTTGCAATATTTAAGTGCATTCTCCACACATACGCTAGATGGCCAAATGTTTGTGGAGACCTGATCATACCTTTTTTTGAACATCCAATACCACATTTAGTCTCCATTAGCTCTCATAATAAGCTTCACTCTTCTGAGAAGATGTTCCACTAGATTTTGTGCAGATTTCTGGAGATTCATTTAGCCACAAAAGGTTTTAGTAAAGTCAGATACTGATGTAGGTGTAGCATGAACAATTAATTTTAAAGGTGTTCAGTAGGGTTGGAGTTCTACAGCAGACGAACTTCCACTCCAACCCATGGAAAGCATATATTTATGGAACTCCATGTCTTTGTGCACAAGGCATTGTCATGCAGGAACAGGTTTGGTTCTTCTAGCTTAAGTGAAGAGAGAATTTCATGCTACCGTGTCTTTGTGGTTTTGTAAGAATCACATAAGGCTGAAAAAAGTGCTAATAGAAATTCATTAAACATTTACATTTACATTTGTGGCGTTTAGCAGACGCTTGGAGTCTCTAGCAATGAATAAATCTACACTGGTACGCTAGATTACAAACTTAATATAAATATAACTATTGATTTCTACAAAGCAAACTTGGAAAGTGCCACAAAAGGTGCTATATGTCATTTTCTAGGATTAATATTAGTAATATTAGATTGTGCTTCTGACAATGAAAGAAAAAGCTAATTTCTGAGCTTTCTGGTGGCCTTGGCTCACTTCTCAACAGATTTTGAAACACAAGATGTGGACCACCAAAATCTAACCCAATGGATCAAAGCGTCTTGACTTTAGACTCCTCCCCTTTTAATAGCACTATCCCTAGTTTCCCCCGAATTTTTCTGTAAGATTAGATATACTATTAAAACATTTTTGAAGCCCCTGGTTTATCTAAGCAGGGTCATTTTGTGGCGTTTTATTTTTCCACAGCAATTCAACAGCGGTAACAATTGTTATCTATTTAAGAACAATGGTGGACAGTAACAAAGTAAATGTAATTTGTTACTGTACTTAAGTAGGTTTTTCCAAATATTTGTACTTTACTGAAGTGTTTCAGTTTGGGGAGACTTTGACTTTACCTTTACTACATATCAAAGTAAAATATTTGACTTTTTACTCAACTACATGTGAAATCAGTCATTCCTTTTTATTTATGAGGATAAAAACGTAACTGTTCAAACACACAGCGATCCACCAATCAGGGTCGAGCGCACGCTCCGTTTAGAAATTGTTTTAATTGGCACTTGGTGTATCTACTGATCACCAACATACAGTTCAGTATCAGAACATTAGAGAAGAATAAATGATGAAGAAACTCCAGACTTGAACTCGCCACAACACCAGTGGCCTCTTTTCTATAATTTTTTTTAAGTAGTTGAAAAGAAGGTTTTGGGTTCATGATAATTGTAGATAGAAATCAATCAGTGTTTGAGTCATTAATATCATTCTATTAATAGATCAGTGTGCTGAGAGTCACATTCGAGTCTTTACACATAAACTGAGGTGATTAAGTAAAGAATCTTGTGATAAAAAATGATAATAGGAACATTATAAAGTTTACTTGACTTATAGCCGTAATAAATCATAGAACTTTGGATACTTAAGTACATTTGAAGGGGAAAACTTTTGTACTTTTACTTAAATGATAGTGTTAAAGGGACACTTTTACTTTTACTGGAGTCACATTTTTTATACATTTATAGTCACATTTTCAACATTTGCAAAACAGCATATAAAGTGATCAGTCTTCTTCGACCTGATTGGTTGCAATGTAAAAAATGTCAAATAAACTTAAAATAAAAGTATAAATCAATGAGATGTTGCATAGAAACCCTTGAAATGCAGCGTTTTTTTAACTGAAACCCATAGTGTGGTACGTAAGGAAAAAAAAAACCCTGTGATGCTTTAGACAGGACATGATTAGTATAAGTGGTCTGGAATATCTGCTTATCAGCATTCTTTTTTCTGTACAAAACATTTTTTTATCTCTTTTTGAAGAAAAACAAGAATTACTCCATTTCGAGAAGACAAAAAAGAACACGTTATCGATCGGTGCAGCCAGAGATGTGGTAAGATAGCTGGGTACGCTTTCTGTAAGCAAACCCACATTAACGGGGTGATGGTACAAACCCGAGAACCTTCGTGAGCTTTCAGAAGCACACATCTTGCCATCAGAACAAGCAAAACGCAACACCGTCGACCCAAGCAACACCACCAGAACGTCTCTGAAACCCCTCTGAAACACCTCGTCAGCACTAATACTCCATAATTCACAAACACAATTATCGAGCACTTGTTGTGAACGTAAAAAAGAGATCATCTTCCCACAAACAGTGACACAATAATGAAGGATTTCACAATAACTGTTTATTTCTTGAAGGCAAGATGGCCGGCGTGACAATTTTCCCAATATTTTACATTGAATTTGTGACACCAAGATTGAATGGATGACTCTGAGCAGATAAACGAGTGGCCATCATCCTGACACAAAGCGTCACAAATGTTCATCCTCGTGGCTCCACAAAGAAACATTGGTCGATTTGTTGTGAACAGAATTGTGTTGTATCCTGAACTTGAATTTCTGTAAATATTTACCAGGATTTAAATGTTTTGTTCTTTTCTTTCCTTTTTTTTGACATTTCATTAAAGGAGCAGTCATTTTTAAAATGAGAAAACATTTAGCATTATTTGGGAAAAAAATATTCTTCTCACATACACTATATTTCCAAAAGTTTGTGAACACCCCTCCCACATTTAGTGCCGAATGCTCAATGCAATCAGAGTGAATGGGGTTTATCAGATGTCGAGGAAAACAGATGTGTGTGGAACTGTGAGGATGTGCACAGCGAGAGTGTATTTCATAAACGCTCTGTGTGTGTGTTTGTGTGTGTGTGTGATGGATAGATGAGGGGTGCAGCTCCAACCAGTGAGCAATTGGCTAACAACCACACGCATGCAAGTTGAGACACGAGACAGCATGAGGGTGTTTGTATGTGTGTTTGTGTGTGTGTGTGTGTGTGTATCTGAGTGTGTGTGTGCGTGAGGTGGGCTGAAGCTTCCCACCTACCCTCGCCATGGAGTGTGAAAGAAAGTGCGATCCAGCGAGAAAGAGGTGGGGGGGGGAGAATGAGAGATGGAATATATAAGGAAAAGGGAAAGGAGTGCAAAAAGACGAGTAGGTAGAAGAGATAGAGAAGTAGAAAAGAAGAAGAAGAAAGAGATGGAGAGGGATGTGTATGTGAAAACGTGTAGGAGAGGCTAGGCAAACATTCCGCCTTGGCAGAGATATCACAGGAGTCAGAGAAAGATAGAGAGAGGGAGGGAAAGAGAGAGAGAGAGAGAGAGAGAGAGAGAGAGAGAGAGAGAGAGAGAGAGAGAGAGAGAGAGAGAGAGAGAGAGAGAGAGGAGGGGGAGGCATCTCAATATCTGAGTATGTGGTTAGATCACATTCCTCTCCTTGCCTTCTCATGCAGTAGGCTTGGAGGCAGGGAGGGAGAGAGACAGACAGACAGACAGGTGGGCAGACAGAGAGACAGATGCGCAGATTGATAGACAGATAGGCAGAAAAAAAGAAAAAGTGGTGGAAGAGAGACAGAAGCAAGGGGAGCTGGCATGAACCAGTCAGACCACTCCAGGTGTGTAGCCTTGGCACTACCTCACCCAGAGATAAACTGTGACTAGCAAACATCTCACACACACACACACACACACACAACATAATCCAGGAAAAGTTTTTTTGTCTGTATATATACAGTGATCTAACAGTGTAGTGTAGAGTTCACTAGTGTGATGATGGATGGAAAAAAGCCGTCCCTGAACACGGTGGTTCTGGTGCGTATGTTCCTGTATCTCCTTCTTGATGGAAGGAGGTAATGAAAAAGTGAAAAACATTTATACTAATTGATCCTGTGAATGAATGAACGAATGAACTTATCTCATCCTGGGTTTGGGAAAAAAGTAAACCCACGAGTGAAGCCCTGGTGGACATCACTTATTGCTCAAAATGTATTCCATTTATTTGAGGAATCTCCAGCTTGAAGAACATATTCATGCGAAGGTAAGGGGTTAAATCCTAAATAGTTTCCTCGTGCATGAGTTCTTAGCCACAATACAAACACGGCCCGAGGTGGGCGGCGGTTGAGAGATGGAGTTTTTACCATAAACGGCTGGTAAACATGTCACGTACACCTCGGTTGGATTTGAAAAGCGTGGACCACACCTTTTATCAATAGCTGCACCTGGAATAATTGCGTCTGGTCATAAGGAGTGAAGTCTGAGGACTGTGTGGAGTCCTATTATTATAATACGTTCTTATCAGTGGTGAAAAAAGTGGTGGAAATTTGTCAAATAAATGTAAGGGTTAGTATCTTCAGAAGAAGTTATGTTCTATAACAGAAGCTTGATTAGTAGGTTGGTAAATGGGTAAAGAAAAATAGTGATATATAATTGACATTTGTGGAAGGAGTCTCCAGTGTCAGAGCTTGGAAAAACATTGTTGAGGATGAAGAACATTGCAATTATTGATTAAACGCTAAGAATAACAATAAGTATGTTATGTATGAGGGTTATTTTTATTACAGTTGTAGTCTTGGCAAATCCAAAATAATTAACATCAGGGTGTCAGTCAAATTAGGAGACCTTTAACACCACCATGTTTGTCTTTAGGTGTGCCCAATGTACAGAGCATTTTGAGACACTTGCCAGAGGTCAACCCGTCCCCCTGAGAGATTTAACCCTCTGCTCAATGTAGGACTTACATTCAGTTAGGAGCTCAAACGTGACAATCAGCATGACATGAAATCTCTCAGTTAGCACGCTGAGCTCCAGGAACCTGAGGAGAAAAGCTAACGAGGCATGACACCGGCTACACAAGCTGCATATAATGCGAAAAAGAGTCAAATGCAGGGGGAATATGCATCATGCAAAAGAAAGGATGTCTGAAAGCAAATTAATCAAATAAAAAAATTAATCAAACATGCAAAATTATTCGCTTGGAAATGATCGGCTCACGTATAAAGATTCGTGAAAATATATATTTTTTTTAAATAAAAAAAAATACCTGATTGATTCACGCATTAAAAAAGATGAAGAACTAAAAAAATCACAAGTGGAAATACATGAATCATGTGCAACACAGAAAAATGAATGAAGAAAGGAATGTATGTCATGTAGGAAAAAAATCACGTGTAAAAAGAATTGCATGTGAAATAGCATCGAATCTCATGTAGGAAAGAAATAATTGATTTGTGTGCATAAGGAAAAACTTAAATGACAAATGTATTATGTGTACATAATTCTGAATGAATAAATGAATAAATGAATAAATTAATTGGGTGTAAAACGTTAATTGTAAAAGCCAAAAAAAATATTCTGAACATTTTTGTTTAAATGGAAATAATTAAAATCTAATTAGAAAATCCTGAGATGAAGCCATGGGATTTGAACTCATGAAATCTTGATCATTTATACAATTGGGCACTTAAGGGATGAGGGCCTTGCTCAAGGGCCCAGCAGTAGAAGCTTGTTGGAGCTTGGATTTGAATGGAATCAGAAGGTAGGCGGTAGATTCATTGTTAAAACATTGTATTTTGTCTCCAAAGGGTGTGAGTTCTAATCCCAGCCCCCTCCTGGGCCCCTGAGCAAGGCCCTTAACCCCATAAGCTTGTTTCAATGAGGTAAATGTAAGTCGCTTTGGTGAAGAGCAAATGCGAAAAGTAAAAAAATAAAATACCACCTTTGTGGAAAAAAACATTTTTTTTTCCATTTCCATTCTGTCTAATAAAAATAGGAAAGGCCATAGGTTGATAACAACAACAACATTGAATAGGAGTGTAGGAGAACAGGAAAACACATTCAGACATTCTGATATCGTTGGGACATTTTTTAGGTACCCATGTGGAAAATGCTTTCTACCCTAGAAGATCATACGTGCAGAAATCTGTCGAGTTTCTTGAAAAGATTTTGCAGAGGTTGATGTTTGGCCCGGTGTAGGCGTTCCAGCGGCTGTACATGGTTAAGTGGAAACCCCCCCTCCACTTATAGTAGTGTGTGTGTGTGTGTGTGTGTGTGTGTGTGTGTGTGTGTGTGTGTGTGCAGGTGTGTGTTAGTGGGGTATGACAGGATGAAAGACACTGAGCGGCAATGTGTGAGGAAGTGGTTCGTTTTGCCAATTCAGCTGAAAAGAGAAAAAGAGAGAGAGAGAAAGAGAGACGATGACGAGGTGTCAAAACCATACCTCACTTCTGATCAGATACGCACGAATTTCCACAAATTTGTCCGATTTTGACAATATTTTTTCGCTATAAACTGCTGAATGAATCATTCTGTGAAATGTTGAAAATGAAACTTTTTGGTTGTTGTTTTTTCGTTCACTCGTTCACTTTCCTAATGAGCACAGGGGATCATAAGGACGCGTCCGATCGAACTGCGTCCCGCGTTCTAAAATTGAGACCTGAACAAACCGAAATAAATTCAGCCTCACCGCAGAAAAGTGTGTGAAAGGTGACCTGTCTAGCCTTTTCCCTTTAATTACTCATACATCGACATCGTTTAGTCAGAAAGCAGCCGAAAATGTCCCGATCCGGTCCCCTGATATCAAACCGTGGCCTAAATGATCAGCCTGACGTAACCCTGGTGTAATCTCGATGTCTAAATGATGGAGCGTGCGTGGGACGAATGAAACGCTGATGTGTGTAAAGTGTGTAATGTGTTTGCAGCAGCTACTTGCCTTCATTGTGAAATTATCTCCGCAGCTCACGCCCGTTTTTCCCAATCTCCATCTGCACAAAGCTCACACAATGCGAGCCCCACACCCTCTTCAGAAGCCACTTAATCGCAACCATTCCCGCCTGATAGCACCGCTCCCTTTTACTTTACACCCGGCGCTGATTAATGTGCCGAGAAACGGATGCCGAATCCGTTCCTAAAGTCGTTGTTAGAGAAGGTTGGAGCAACCGTGGGTAACGTGTAACACACACATTCATAATACATGAGATTGCTTTAACTTTGGTGCATTAAGTTGAACATTGTCAATGAAAAGACAATATTTTTTTCGAAGAGTTTTCCAGAGATGTTTACTGTATATAATATTTATGGAAGGAGTCTCCACTGTGAGTGTTTGTATTTTTTTCCACCACAATGAAGCCTTCACCACAGAATGCTTTCCCACAGAGAACTTGCTTTTTACATTAAAAGTGACTCTGAACAGATTTAAAAATAAATAAATGGCACTATATGGATATATATACTGTAGAATGGTTTGGAATGGATGATAGTGATGCCTCCTATAGATCTCTGACCTCAAACCTATTGATTTAATAATTCTTTTATTGATTTTTAGAAATGTAGACATTCATAATACACAGATTTGCCATAAGGTTGGTCCACCTGGCAAAACATTTTAAATAAAAGACATTTCATTGTTGAAAAGTTTTCCAGAGGTGATTATATACTATCTATTGAAGGAGTCTCTACTGCGAGTGCTGTGTTTATTAAAACTGTATTTTTCCACCACACTGAAGTCTTCAGTACAGAGTTCTTTTCAGGAGGTACTTGAACATTTAAAGGAATCCTGTAGGTATCTTTTGTAATTAAACTATATGGATGCATACAATGCTTCTCAATCATCTTAAACCTGCTGAATGCCTTTGGGGTGAATTTTTCATGCTGACTGCACCCCAGGCCTCCTCACCTCACCCACATCAATACCTGACTTTACTAACACCCTCGAGGATGAATAAAATCTCTTACATATTTCCACAAGCACACTCCAAAATCTAGAGGAACAGTGAAGAAGAAAAGAGTAGAAGTTATTTTAAGAGCAAATGAAGACTAAATATGGAATTGGATGTTAAAAAAAAAAGCTTAAACCAATCTTATGGTCAGGTGTCCACAAACTTTTGGCCATACAGTGTACTCCAGGATTTGCTGTTATTGGGAAAAATTGAATATTATATATATATATATATATATATATATATATATATATATATATATATATATATATATATATATATATATATATATATATATATATATATATATATATATATATATATTAATAATATATAAATAAATAAACCCATCATGAGACCTGCATAAAAACACTTCTGATGAAAAAGGAATTATTATTATTATTATTATTATTATTATTATCATTATTATTATATTACTATTATTATCATCATTATTATTATTATTATTATTATTATTATTATTATTATTATTAGTAGTAGTAGTAGTAGTAGTAATAGATTGAATATTTGTAGGATTTATATAGAATTAAATTAAATTGAATCTTTGTAACCACAAGCTAATCAGCTTTTGCTAAAGGGTCAAAGGGTCAAGGTCAAATATGTGAAATGTTTGTTCTTCTGTAGTGTAATGGTGTTCCTTCTCTTCCTGTAAGCATCTTTTAAGTTTTAACTGATGCTCACAAACGGCAGTAGAAACATCAAGACACGGTGATGAGGGTTAAAACCGAAATGTTTTTTTATTACGTGGATGTCGTGTGTACTTTTACCCAGACGTGAAATATACAAATGAAAAGTTGGAAAGCACTTTGGAAATAAATTTTGAAGAGTGTGGGTTTTTGTAAATCCCACTTCTGCCCACTCCTGGACCAACTTCATCACCAGTCCTGCTCTCTCACACACCAACACTTTCACCTGTAAAGATTTTCCAAAATGTGTAGAAAGAAAACAGATGAATGAATAAATGAATGAATGAAAGAATGAATTATAGAACCTTGCATTGTCACATCTATCTATCTATCTATCTATCTATCTATCTATCTATCTATCTATCTATCTATCTATCTATCTATCTATCTATCTATCTATCTATCTATCTATCTATCTATCTATCTATCTATCTCATAGTCAGCCTGCCATAGTACTTGTCCTGTTTTTGATGCTTCTCTCTGAAAAGTAATCCATATAATATAGATATAATCAGTACACGTCATTTAGGAAAACAGCAAAATTAAGAATAACAATGAAAAAGATTTATCATTATCATTGTTATTAATATTATTATTATTATTATTATTAATATTAATATTATTAATAATAGTAATGACTCTTAGCTCATTTACTTATTTTATTCTTATTAAACTGCTGAGTTCACTATTAGCTCCTGAGCTGTTTAGTGAGGATGTGTGATTTTTTCATTTGTTTTTGCTGCAGGTACACCAGTTTTTACCAATGTATGTGTGTGTGTGTGTGTGTGTGTGTGTGTGTGTGTGTGTGTGTGTGTGTGTGAGAGTTGCACTCCCAGCTCGACGAGCTGTGGCTCAGGTGGACGCTGCCAAAATACTTTCAGTGTAGAGGGAGGGCTGTAGGTGGGTGCACGTTTTTGTTTGGTTCACTACCCTGATCTCTCTCTCTCTCTCTCTCTCTCTCTCTCTCTATCTCTCTCTCTCTTTCTCTCATTGAATCAGTGACACACCTTCCTGCATGCAGCTCAACTCTTCTTATCGCTCTCTCCGTCTGACGTTCGCTCTCACTTTCACATGCTTCAGAGGGAAGATAGCAGCCTGCTTCCTGACACTGACGGAACTCGACTCAACCAGCAGCTACAAAAGGTCAGCAATGTCTCTCTCTCTCTCTCTCTCTCTCTCTCTCTCTCTCTCTCTCTCTCTCTTCCCTTATTTGTCTCTCTCTCTCTCTCTCACACATACACTCTCTCTATCTCACATTGTCTTCAGGTCTTTTTTTACACTCCTCCATCACTGCATCTCCTGTTCGTATGCATTGGCTGAGAAAGTTGACACTAAACCCTAGAAGTTCACATTAATGAGTGTTTGCTCTGCTCTTGCAGTCTGGTATTTCTACCATCCTCTCTCTCTCTCTTTCTCTCTGTGTGTCTCTCCCTCTCTCTTTCTCTCTGTCTTTCTTTTTTGGTCTCATTACAAAGTCTAATACAGTAAAACGAGATGACAGGTCACACGTAGTAGGTTATCTCTCCGCTCACACGCTCACAGAAAGCCTTTTTTTTCTTTCTTCTCCACGAAAGCTTTTTCTTATCACCACGCTCGATCAAAATGTCTTGGAAAACAGCGAGAATTTCAACACCATGTTCATTTTGCTTCGCTCCGATCTTTCGAATCTTCTCTACGGTGACCCGAGCTGACCTTCGCTCACCGACCGAGCATCCTTCCGATTTCAGTCCATGAATGAATTCTTCTTATAACTCATTTCCCACAGAAAGTTCAGATCGTCTGGGGACGACACATAGTCTGTGTTTGTGTGTGTGTGTGTGTTTACTCACAAGCCTGGTGAGTGTGAGGGGGAAGTGAGAAAGTGTGAAAACCTGGGTGTTCCAATGATCTCGAACGATCAAGGATACATTAAAGCAGGTGAATTTGTGGAAGACTGGCACTTTTAATTATTCAGCCTCTTTATGGAGGATCGGGTGAAAGGGCAGGGCTGCAGAGGGCATTAACTCGGGTTGGGACCAAAAAAAAAAAAAAAAGAGTCCAATTGCTTTTAGATCACTCAGCCCGTGTTTGAATTGACGCCGATTACTCAGCCGACGATAGCAGGAACAGTGTAAACGGTTAAACACCTAAAGTAAAGGACCCTCCCTGTGATACGGAGAGATAGAAAAAGAAAGAAAGAAAGAACGAGAGAGAGAAAGTAAGGGAGCGAGTGAGAAAGAGGGAGAGGGTTATATGGGGATAGGCACCACGCCTTTGTCTTCTCAGTCACTAGGACAAGGTTTATCGAAGTTGAACCTGATCCGAGGGAGTCTTTTGTTACAGCCTGGATACTTTTACATTGGCGTGTTCACAAACATTTTCAGGAGTAGCCTCCTTCTATTTGCTTTCCTCGGGAGGGTGGGAGGGGGGGTGTGGGAAAGAGGCAGGCCTCACAATGCTACAGATCCGGCTACACTATTCTCCCATGGCTCTATCTGTAACGCCGAAACCCCCACTCAAAACACACACTTTCTCCATTGCACTCTCATACATACACACCTACAAGTTTGTCCAAACAATATGGGCAATTTGTGGAAAAAGAATCCTCACCTGATCCAAATTTCACTTCCTTTCAAACAGGTATAAAAGTATCTCTAATCGAACAAAACTAAAAGTCCTACTTCGAAGGAAATCCGGATGATTTGGTGCGTATTCATAAAGCAGTTCAGGCAGCAGTACAACACACGAAGTAACGAATACATTTCCCCATTAGCATATCGCATGCGATCTCAGATGATTAGCCGATAAACAAGCGGATTGTTCATGCTGTTCATGCAAATCAGCTTTCTGGTGTCTTCTGCTCATTCCACTTACTGTATATACTGTAAGACTTTTCCGTTTCACCCCAAAACTCTCACATTATGTAGATCGAGGTCTCTGCGACATTCCTCTCACGTAATATAGCACATTAATGAGCTGTATCAATTGTAATATTAGGACTTGCTGTTTAAATCTTGGCAGGAGGAATATCAACACGAGTTTGGCTTCAGCGAATGTGCGTGCATGCGTGCGTGTGTGTGTGTGTGTGTGTGTGTGTGTGTGTGTGTGTGTAAGCGTGAGTAAGCACTGGATGGGAAAGAGGCAGCACAAGCACGTCGTGGCTTTGGCCAACTCTTTGAAAACAAAGACCATTTGGGGGGATTTTTTTAAAAACACACAAACACACACACACACATGAACACATACACAAACACAATTACACACCACATACCACACATTAAACCTCTGTCACGATCCAGCCAGCTCATACCGAAGCATCAACCCACCACTCACAGTTTCTCCCCCTACACCTTCCTTTACTGTTGTACTGAAGTTTGTCATGTATCTACTTCGCTCTCATATTTGTACTCAAAAAATGACTTCTCGTATACATGTACTGATATGTAAACGTGCTGGTCTTCCTAAATTCTTTTTTTCTTTTGAACTCTGTGATGTGGTTTGAGCAGCAGTAGGAGAGTATAAGGTCATTAAGTTTTGTGTGTTTCAAAGGAAACATTTGTTTACTTGGGGTTGAATCGGTTGGTGTTCAGGAATTGATTACGATTTCTAATAGCTTTAGCTAGTGTCATATTTGAAGCTCATTTTAATACAAAATTTACCTGAGGAATGTTTTCATTTTAATTTCAACTACAGATAAAACAATAAAATTAATAGTTAATAATAATTGCTTGAATAATAATAAAAAAAAGATTAAAAAAGGGGGGGATCAGATTAATACTTATTACTGTGTATTAATCCATCCAAAAAGTATTCATATATTCCTCATGATAACTTTTTAAAAAAATATATTGTATTAACAGCTTTACTTGGGTAAACTGGTGCTTATTATGACCTGACGTTTTACCTATTAACCCTTTATACTCCGCCAAACTTCT